>NC_064883.1:10224788-10377288 GCF_929443795.1 Astur gentilis | reverse complement strand
CAGACAGACAGAAGGCAATCCGGGAATGTTTTCAAGGACTTCCCATATTTCAGAATTATAATGGTGAAATGCCTACATCAAAATCTTAAACTCAAGCATTAATCAACAAAATGAAAGACTAATTTTATAAGAAAAATGTAATAAAACTCATTTTAAGAAGTTTTCCCTTCATTATTTTTTCCTTTAAAGGAACCAATTCTCTCCTAATGGTAATTATGCTGCTTTGGAATAATGATAATACTCAGGCAGCTCAGTTTTAGGCTGCTGTTTTTAAAGTGAAGCCAAATCACTTCAATCACTTGCAAGTTGAAGAGTAACTTTCATAAACTTTTCCACCAGTTTATGTAAGTTAGCCAAGATCTTTCAGATAGAAAGCATTATACTATTATCTCCAGAATGTACTTTACTGCTTTTGGTATGGTCTATATACCAGCCTTTAAATTGCACCACCACCTTTTTCATAAAAGCAAAAAAAAAAGAAAAAAAAACCACACAACACCCTCAAATGAACCAGTAAGGGAAAACTCAGGTTTAGTGTCTGTATCAGCAGTTTAATGCACTGCTGTAGCTCTGGGCGGGGGGGTGGGATGTGGTGTGTCCTATACCTTGTATTATCTAAATGATTTTTCTGGTATTGAAAAGTCAGAGCAGAGTATGCTAATTTTTTTTAAACAGTTAAAAGAACACCAACATTTTCATATTAAAATATTATTATTAAAACTAAGACATTATACAAAACTACAAACACCTCTTGTACTTCAGAAGGCGGCATCAGTTTAAACCCAACCAAAGGGTCTTTTTACCACTTACAATAACACTCAAAGCCATGGACGTTGTATACACGTTAGGATGACATCTATTAATAAATGATGTGGTTCTGAGGATAGAAGAAAAAAGTTTACCCTGTGTCCCTTTAATATCCATTTCAAATTGTCAAAAACTTCAGAAAGCTGGAAAATGTGAGACATAACGGAGAGATCTTACCATGTAAGCAGGAGCTAGAAAACGTAGAACTAGTCCTGGCTTTTAACCAGATTCCTTTTGCAATCTTGGACAAGTCAGAGCTACTTTGCCGCCACTGCTCCTTTTCATAACAGAGAAGCAGTATTCACATCTTTCTAGAAATGCTGTGAAATGTTGTTGGTTTCATTACATTTGTTAAAAAAAAAAAATTCTACAGGGAAACACATCTCATTTTCAGGCCTGCTGTGCCACTTCACTGATTCTCCCCCACTGCACCCACCCACACACTTTTTCAAAGTAATGTAAGCAGCTGGAGGGAGGGAGAGGGGGCAGAGGGAAGGTTACAGCATGTATAAGACTGGGACTTCACTTATGTACCAATTCCTACATTTCACAGAAAACTGAATACTTTCTTCTGTGACTGCTATAGCATACATCAGATTGACAGAGAAAAAGTAAGGAAAAAGCCATGAAAGAAGATCCTTAGGGTAAACAGTAAGATGATTCTTGATTATCTAAAATGAAATTATTTTTCAAGAAAAACAATTTTTGATCCTAATAATGTCACCTCCTCCTCCCCTCCTTTTTAAATATACAGTCAGGTCAGGTGCAAATGCTGTTATCCAACACATACAAATAGCTCATTGAAAATGGTGGTAGTTCAGGACATACATCACTATCAAAGCCAAAATTTTCCCTCAGTTTGAACACATACTTTTTCAACTCTTGCTGTCACTCAAAAAACAAAATATCAACTGTAAAAATTAAGTGGCTTCGCTTTAAGGACTTAACTGAGCTTTTGTCACTTTACCTCTTTCCTCACATGAAGAACATGGGTATCCTGCAGTGGTGAACAAGCAGGACAACAAAAGAATGCTGACTACTAAAACCTGAATATAGTAATATGGAAATAATAAGTAGTAAGTGGCAATGCACAGAATAATACTGCTCTATTCCTAACCACCTGGGCTTTTTTGTAGTTGACAGTTACATTTCTAGTAAAGAAGGAAGAGATTTCTAAGGGCTTCAGCTGACATCACTTCATGTCTGACTTCAACTGACATGATTTAATTTCAGTCCCCGCTACATACCTTCTGTACAGCCTAGGTCCTCTGCTAGTATATTTGCATATCTGTATCCAAACCTTTTCTCCCACTTTTTGTTTTTATCCCAATTAGGTTCTCTGACACATGGACTCATTCAAATTAAGGGCAGATACATACAGTGGAGGATTCTAAAACTGCCTTGATCCAATGGAAATAAGATGACATGTGAAAAATACATTACAGATTTATTGGCACCTATCCAATTTTCATAGCTTTTTCAGTTTTTCACTCCACAAGCTAAGTCACAGCTTCAGTTTGTACATAAAATGAACTGACATATGCAGCCAATGAATCTATGACTAGCAACAAAACTGTCTCAAAATAAAAATCTAATCATTATAAAGGTTCCTTTTTATATTGGTTCCCACAAAAGCATTTGCATCTACAACAGTCATGCTAACGCACTGTCAGATTTCCTCACATAAACTTACGATCCTCTAAAAATAATATAATTTGACAACAAATTATTGAAAAACACTTCACAAAATGTGCTAGAGAACACTACATGGAAGCCAGTCAGCGACAAAGTACTAAAGAAAAAGACTCTGGGATAAACTTCTTCATGTATTATCTGTAGCAGTATGTGTCTTTATATCACTACCAAAACCCATTTCTGTGCAATATTAGAGTTATATTGAATGAATAAAAGTGACTAAACACTGTTCTATTTTATCTTATTTCATGAACGTTATTTTATTCAATAGTATACGTATTGGCCAATAAAACATACTGGCAAAAGGAGTTACTTCTCAGTATGGAAGGGAAATACAACAAACAAAGATAACTTTGTTCAAAATATTTACAAATCACTGGTATATTACTTAGAATACTCTTACAGATGAAGAAACTAACTTGAAAAAGCCATCAGATCTAGACAACTGACTCTCAGTCCCAAAGGATCCATGAAAAATTACAGGAGGATCATCAATGTAAGTATTAAACCAAAAGGACAAATTATGACCTTATCGATAGAACAGTGGGAACCAGAATAACTAGTTATGTTGTAACCCCACTCTTCTTTATTATAATGTTACCTTAGAATAGCATTGTTCTGTTTTAACTGTGAAAAGGCAAGGAGAACCCAAACAACAACCTAAACCACTCCAGTTCTGAACGATTCAATTTATTTCTCAGTTTTAAAGCAATTATCCATTGTTCTAGCTTGTTCGGTTTCACACACATTATTTTGGGGTTTTCAAACATTTTGACTCAGTAGATTTGCTTTTTGTGCAGTATTTTCACCTTCTTGTTTTATATTTATGATGTTCTTCATTGAAGGCTATTTTTAATTTAAGACCTGAATCATCACTGACTGCAGATACAGTGAAGAAATTCTCTACCTGACATTCCTGAGACACACTAATCATAGAATTTGGAAAAGGAGAAGTCAATTGAAAAAAGACTGGCCTACAGATTTAATTAAGGTTCAGACACTCAAGGCCCTTTCCAAAACATAGCAAGCAGCTCTTTGGTACCAACATAGTACTGCACCTCATTATTATTCCCTAAAAAGGAAGACAAAAACCAAAAAAACCTCTCTCAAAATGTCTGTTTCCAAAGGACAAAGGCAATTAACAGGGGGAGGGAAGAAAAAAAAAATCCAATGACAGTGTATTAGAGTGGCAAGGGAATTTAAAGATGCCATACACATTAAGTTATATTTCCTAAATTAGGGCTTAAAGACAAGAACTGTAGATTCCTCAGTCTTGTTCAAAGTTAAATTTACCCCAGGTTGAAAACATCCTGGGAGAATAACAAAACTAGATTAATTTCCCTTCTCAACATGCAGATTTGTAAAGGTAGAAACCCATATAAATTCTATCTTGGAAAAGGAAAATAAAATGCCACTAATATAAGCATAGTAGTGTCTTAGTTGTAGCGTACAGTCTACCCAAAAATAGGCATAGCTGTGATTCCTTCAGTCCTCATACATTTGGTGTTCTGTACATCTTAAAACATTCCTTTATTTCTACCTGTCTTGAGCTATACAATCAAAAGTGATCCATAATAATTTTATACAGGCTTCTTAACATAATCCAAGAGATGCTTCTAAAGAATAATAAATAAAGTATTCGTTATATACATTACGGTTATGTTCATACATATCAGTCACCCAATATCTCAATGACTGTTAATGAAAATGAAAGCCTAATTAGCAAGATGAGGGGAATAACCCCAGCTTTCTGGCCCACCTCCAATATGAATAATTGCATCTACCTATGTAAAAATCCCCGTTGTCATTTCAATTAGGTGAGATATTCCTCATATCCTGCTCTTAAATTTCTGGGTATTGTTTATAGTGCCATTGTAAGAGCTACTGCATTCTACCGTGGACACAGTTGCATTTTGGTAGTAGCAATGTGGTAAATTCTACATATTTTAGTTACTTTGTGCAAAAAGCCTAGTGTTTGCAAAAGGCTCTCTCCTAGGAAAACAAACAAACAAAAAAAACCCCACAACCAAAAAACACACATACACAAAAAAAAACACACCACACTAATTCATTGTGCATGAATTACTGAAAGAAGTATAAAATCTGCGTAGAACACAGGTAACACCTTATCAGGTATTGAGGTACAAAAATAAGTCAACCGGGCGTAAGCATCTCTTTGGCAATTCAGCAGCATAACAAGCAGCCACCTTATCACACTATCACACTATTTCTGAATGTCTCAGAAATTAAGCCAAAGCTAACACCTCTCCCTACTGACTGTGAAATCCTACCAATATGTTAAAACACAATTCTAAAAACATATAGATACACACATCAACTTTAACAAGGAAGAGAATGAAGTCAGTCCCCAATCAGCCCTTCCAGGGCCTCCAAAACAACAGTCACACCCATTTCTACACCTTGCTTCCTGCTCAGCAGTATGCACACCCCAAATACCCGTTCCCCAGAACAGCGCTGATTCCCCCGATTGCTTTCAGTTTGTCTCACTCCCTCACCAGCCCCAAAATTCTCTAAAAAGCCTACATTTTTTGATTAGGGTTTATTTAAAATTGTTCATCTGACTAAAAAACATTTCCTATGTAAAAAAGGTTTTAAAACTTTGGAAGGTTTAATGTTGACTTAAAGAGGGACATCTGGGGTTTATTATTGCCTCACCATATCAGAAAGCCTTCTTCCTCTTCTCTTTTGGCTCTGAATCGCCACTGAAATGGTTATTAGTAAGTAAACTCCTGGATGCTGACATTAGGCATGCTAATATGGCCCACAGTCCTTTTATTTTGCACTCCTGCTTTAACTCTCCCTATCGCTTAAAAGATACAGTTTTAACAGACTATAAAATCCACTTAGAAAGGTACTTGCTGGTTTTAGTTATGAAAGCTAAAAGATATCTTTTATTTAGGAAAATGTGCAAGCAGATATCTGCATCAAAAATCCACATTAACGCTAACTGTAGTTACTATTTCATGCAACATTTCAGTAACCACATCAGCGATTTATTGCTCCCCTATGGCAGTATGGAAACTTCCACAATAAAATACCAGCCAGGAGTGAAAAGAGCTGTAAAACCATAAAAAAAAAAGTTTGCTTTTTTCTTGCCCTGGCCTCCTAGGACTGTAAATCTCAGGCTTTCTTTTTCCTAAATTGTCTTTTTTCAAGGATTACCAGTGTTATAAATACCTTCACCTTCTACTGACTAGACACATTTTCTTCTGTAGACTCACTTCCTGTGGGAAGTGTTACATCGAAAATCACACACACACTATTAGAATTGCCATCACTGCTGCACTTCTGTTAATATAGTAAAAAAAGCACTAAGAATAGAACAGCTTTCACTTTATCATTATCTTCTATAAAAGGAGTATCACTCTTGCATGGGAGATATTAATATATGTATTAAAATCTATTCCAAAATACAGTAAAAAATAATTTCCATTAAGTAGATCTGCTGGGGAAAAAGCTGCACACACCAATGATTAAGCATAAGTGTGCATCTGTCCTTTAAATACGCACAGCAGTAATAGCTTAAATGTAGGAGTTCAAATCATGGCCAGTCTTGCTGCATATACAAATCTGCATCAGGCAATGCTAAATTAAGAAGCACCTCCGGTAAGTTTACAAAAGACAAAGAAAAAAATTGGTTGTAAACTCCTCTGCATTGCAAAGATTTCTTTTGTCTGTCAATCAACAGAAAAGTATTATTCCACCATCACAAAAGACAAACCTTTGGAGGCAGTATAGGTCTGTGTGTTGTGCAAATGTGCAGTTGCTAAGAAGCAAATATGCTTCTCTTCTAATCAAATAGCCCAGCTCAGCAATGCTGCTGGCTTGGGGCAAGAAGCAAATTCCACCAGCCACAAACTTAGAAACAGTCTTGAATTATTTGTTGCTGACCGCTGGCTGAACCCTGTCCTGATGAGCACCATCACCATTAGCCACTTCTCAGTGTATTCCATCAACCAATGGCAATAGCAGCATGCTACAGCTCAGGCTGCAAGGAATTGATCAAACAGGGTAATGAGACTATTTCTTCATGGAGGTTATTTTAAATGAATATAAATATTTTCTTTCTACATAATTTGCCACAAAAGGTCACTGAACTCCCTGCGATTCTAAAGAAAAATGCTGTGGTATCCCCTTTATATATTTGAGTTAGGATACAGCCAACAAACAATTCTGGGCATTTTTGATGATCGTGTAAATCTTAATGAGGTGGCATCCCAGACAATTGATTAGAGGCAACATTTTATCCTCACACTTAGTTACGAACAAAAAGAATATTTGATGCTATTTTAGAAAATCCCGATATACCTACACCCTTAAAGTCTTCCATGACAGAATATATTCTGTGAACCTAAAGACTTACACTTTTACTATTAACAATAGATCATGCATATTCAGCTATGCTTGCCATATTTGGATATTGTAGCCCTTTATCTATAGATTCTTTCAACTGAACTCACCTTAAAAATACCCACTTTGTATCAGAGTCAAGTTACTGATAAGGAGACCCACATTCGGACACCCTGTCTGTCATCATCTTCTTTAAAAGACTACCATAAGGACACACCAAGAGATCCTTGAAATCTAATTCAAACCAACTGCTACAAAAAACTCGCCGAGGCCCTCCTTGCCCCATGTAAGATTTTCAGTCCTATCATTTCTAGTAGTGGACAATTTCTCCAGTGCTGGAAAAGCACTATAATATTGATTTAAACACCAGTTTAATAGCATTTTATTAACAAAGGTATTACACTAGAGTAGTACTAAGACTATGATAAATAAATAGTGCTTATTATTTTCTACTTTTAGGGATAATATAAACGTATTCCAACAGCCTAACTAAACACAATTGTTCATGTTTGAGAGTTCACAAGGTTACCTTGAACAACTTTAATAAAATACTTTCAACACAAAAGAAAATTTGTATTTACGCCCAGGGATAAGTATAATTCATTCATCTGAGACACAGCACTTGAAAATGGTGGTTAAAATAAAAATTTAAAAAATATATAAAGGATTTAAATTAGTTAGCCTTGTCCTGATTAATAGGACTTTACTTACATAACAGAAAGGGCTTTGTTTTTTGCGTTTTTGTTTTTTGTTTTTTGGGTTTTTTTTTTATTCACCCAAAATATTCAAAGCAATTTTTTTTAAAGCAGAATAAAAATGTGTTATCTGAAACTCTGTTCTTCATATTTTGTTCAGATCCTCAGCTCCTCAGACTTTTTTTTTCCCTGGATGAATGTTTCTGACCAGTAGAGGAAACAAAAATAAAACAAATAATTAAGAAATTTATAAGGACGATAATAATTACAAAAAGAGTTAACATCAAGAGGATTCTCCTCCCACCTCCCATCCCCATTAAAATACTATTTACAGAGCATTCTTTTCTAACTCTTTATCAATACCATCATTATATCTTGTATGGTAGTGAAAAGCATCTAAGGCTTGAATAAAGTAACTCAAATGCGTTTGTTCTACTGACCCTCCATTTCTAATTTTTTTATTTTTTTTTTTTAAAGAAAAGTTGACACAAAAATAAAACTGCAGTTCTGTGGAAAAAAAAGATAGCTCAGGCGGCTGGTTATTCCAAAACATAAAGCTTGTTACATCTGTTACACAGACCCTATAAATTCTTGTTGTTTATGCTTAATTTCTTTAAAAAGTTACAGTTCCCAAAAATAAAAAGGAGACAATTCTACATTACAGGAGACAAAAATAAAAAAGGACATAACTCTACATTGAAGATCTACAAAAATCTGTGAGAGGACACGATGCTAGTACTATTCAACAAGTACAAAAATCCTAGGAAACTGTATTTTAAACATGAGTGGAAGAAGCCAACTGATAGATAAAGCCTTATTTTTCCTCAAAGAGGTCCCATATTAAGTCCTAAATTCCATTAAAAAAAAAAACAACAAAAAAACCCCACAAAACTAAAACCCCCACACAATATAAGCGGTCCCTTACAACACCAATAAAAACCAGTATTCACTTGGTGGGAGTAGAAATCAGCCCCCACTAGCAAAAGACATCTCATCAACAGACTAACATTTGACAAAAATCAGTGGAAACAGCAAAGAAGCCAATACAACTTCCAGTGCCAAGGAGCCAGATGGCACTGCTGGAGAAATTATATCTACAGACTGGCAGCTTGATCCCATGATTATTGCCCAAGGGAAGAGGAAGAGGAAAACAAGAGGTATTTCAGTGTGATGGAGTAAATCAATTATCACGAGCTCACTACAGCATTTTCACATTATTTTTATACCACATTCTAAATATCACTCAAATGAATGAGAGCACTGGAAGATTCCAGCAATCTGAGACAGTAAAAAAAAAAAGTATGCCATATATTAAAAAAGCAATATGTACTTAAATGCACCTCTATCAACTGCATCACATAGTCCATATTTCCAAATGAAAATTGCAGATATGTTGTGGTTTAAAAGTAAGAACAAAGTTTTTATTTTGCACATTTTATTTTCAATCTAAAATTCCAAATGTTATCTATGCAGATTACAGGAAAAAAGCCCCACCTCTGCAATACTCAATATGATGACTACATTCTTTTGTGTATCTTCAATTCTTAACATGCAGTTATTTTACACACACAATTACAGAATAACCATTTTGCTAAAATATTCCAAAAAGCTTTGATCAAAAAAAAAAAGTCTGTGGTAGTTTCATCAATTATTCTTCTGTTAAAATACAGTATTAAAGCTAGCTTCTGAAGAAGCTATTAGAGGGAGGAAAATTAGTCCACTCCTAAAGGAAAGCTCTTCTAGAAATCAAAAAGACAAACTTTTCCCCAACCACCTTCATATGCATACATATTAAAATTACTAAACACAAAATAGACAGAATTATAAGAATGTGTTAGACTCTCCACCTGAAAACAGGCAAGGCTAATTTTTTTTTTTTTAATTGGAAGTCAGGAACAACACTTGCCTTAACTTCTTTTCCAGACAACTGTAATAAGGCCCATTTCCTGTACCCATGCTTGCGAAAGAACAATTCATCTGTTACCACCAAACACACTTGGACCACCTTCACTTCACTTGTCTCCATCCCATTTTCGTCTTACAGCACAGCCACATACACAGTCCAAATATCCTTCCGCCTCCATTCACATTCTTTCCACACTAATCCTTTCCCCTTATCTCTTCAATGCAAAGTGATGATGTACAAGCGCAGATACGTGAAGCACTTAATAAACTAACTGCATCTTTGAATATGCACTGTGAGTATTTATACATCACCCATGTCCATATACCAAAACACAAAATTTAACTGCTGAGGAACAAGCAAAAAGATGTTTTGTACAAAGACTAGAATATCTCTGGAAAGTTTTTATCAGGCTGTGATGTACTTTTTTCTACTAAAGATGTGTGGTCAGGTAGACAGAGTAAATATTCAGAGGGAGGCCAGGAAAATCCTGTTTAGACCAGAAGAGGTTTTCCTCTGTTTTGTTGTATAGGATCATCCATAATTCCTTGCCCAAAATGAGCCCAAAACTATTTCTGACTACCAGCAGTAGAAAAAACAAGGCTAAGATCCTTATAGGGTACTACCTTTCATTACTGGGATAGCTAGGGGTGAATAGGCTCTGACTAATACTAGTTAGAAACTGTATTAATAATTTTAGTTTGGAGAAAAAAATGGCATTCAGCATTTTTAGTCTGCTACTCTACTCTGAAGTCCTACTCTTTTAAGTAATGCAAGTAAGCATCTATGAAGAATTACTGAGTGTCATGGTTTAACCCCAGCCAGCAATTAAGCACCACGCAGCCGCTCACTCGCACACACACACACACACCCCCCCCGCAGTGGGGTGGGGGAGAGAATAAGGAAAAAAGTGAAACTTGTGGGTTGAGATAAGAACGGTTCAATAGAACAGAAAGGAAGAAACCAACAATACTAAAATTACAATAATAATAATAATAAAAGGATTAGAATATACAAAACAAGTGGTACACAATGCAATTGCTCACCACTCACTGACCAATGCCCAATTAGTTGCCAAGCAGTGATCCCCTGCTAGCCCCACTCCCCCCAGTTTATATACTGGACATGATATCACATGGTATGGAATAACCCTTTGGCCAGTCTGGGTCAGCTGCCCTGGCTGTGTCCCCTCCCAACTTTTTGTACCCCTCCAGCCTTCCTGTTGGCTGGGCACAAGAAGCTGAAAAATCCTTGACTTTAGCCTAAACACTACTTAGCAACAACTGAAAATATCAGCCTTATCAACATTCTTCGCATACTGAACCCAAAACATAGCACTGTATCAGCTACAAGGAAGAAAATTAACTCTATCCCAGCCGAAACCAGGACACTGAGGAAACTATCAACCAAACTAATACTGTCTAGTGACAAATGTCCAAAGGAAGTATGGTTCCTGCTGCAAATTTTTAAACAGTGAACAATACTGCAACATCTTCTCAAGAAGGGCAAATAATGAATTTGCCCATATAGCAGATATCACAAAGATTTAATTTACAATTTTTTATTATTTTGCAAAACACTTTAATAAACCTTTTCATGACATAGTTTTTACTTTTCCATTCAAAAGTTTTTACTTTTCCACTCAAATTTAATCTCAAAATTCACAAATGTTAATCCACTGCAACCTCCCCTTTTATTTAAAAGGAAGCAAACCCAAATCCACTAAATTAATGCCTGGATTGCATGACACCTGACAGAAAACAGGCCCTTTTTGTACTTGCTTAAGATCTACAGACACGCTTTGCACCTCTACAGAAAGGACTAATCAGTTAAAACACAAAAACAGGAATACAGGACAAATCTTTTTCTGTTGATCAGTGTTGATACTGATACTTCACTGATACTGATACACACTTCAGTGCATGCAATAAGTTAGATATGGGCAAAAATTCCAAATCACCAATTCAGAGAAAGAAAAGCCTACACCAAACTTAAAAAAATTCTTACTTTTATTGCAAGGCTATTTTTTTTTATTTTTTTTTTCAGTTGGTTCCTATATCCAGGCACTCTAAGGCCTCATCCTTGACATGGAAAACATGAAGTACCACACAAAGCATTGTTTTACATATTTCTGATCTAGCCTAAAACAAACCATTAGGGTTTTGTAGAGTTTGTTCTCCCCCAAGATGTTCGAGACTACTGCATAGTATATGCTGAAGGCAGACCCATTTTCCTGTCGTACATGGTAGATACCAGGAAGGAAGAGATGCCTCTTGCCTTGAATGCCGAGCAGCAACCATCTGTTTGACCCTCTCACCTCTGGAAAGGTACTAGAAGGGTACCCACCTCAAGGTGCCACTGAAGTAGCACGAAGCAGTGCCATCATCTACGATTCATGCATTTGTCTGTTTCTGGGACAGAAGGAGTAAGGAGCAGAATGGAAGCTGACATGCCACTACTGCTTGGCAGGAAGAAAGAAGAATTACAGGGAAATCAGAAGCTAGAAATTCACTCAGCTGAGGAGAGCATTAATAAGGTCCTAAATCCACAACCGACAGCCTCCAAAACACACCTGAAAAGCTTATCACACATCAAAGAGGCTGAAGGAAAACCTTCCCTCTTCCTTTTTATTTCAGCTATTTGCAATGTACAAGAACCAATCTAGAAAAACATTAGGCCAACAAGCAATACAAAGTAAACAGAAAAATCTATTGCACTTCAAGCTTTCTGGGTGGTTTTTTTACTATAACATTGTTAGATCTCTTGAATAAAATTGTGATCTAATATGAAAAAGAAATGGGTTAAGCAGGTCATTATTTGTTTTTTATTGTGGATATTGTCCTGTGTAGTGGTGGAGCATACATGGCTGTTTTGTTATTGCTCAGTCACTGAAGCAACGTAGATGAAATAAAGTGAGCAACAAACCATGTCATCTCTCCCATGGGAGAAAGGTAAATGTTAAAAGAACACAGGGGTTTATTGTTTAATAGGAAGTTTTTCATCATGATAATTAGAAGTTCAAACGTTTTAGTCTCATCAATTTGTACACGCTGTTAACCTACATGATGCCATTTTTAACTTTACTGTTGACTTTAATAGGGCCAAAATTTCACTTAAAACTACTGCTTCCTATCAGAAATTAATCCCTTCTGTTCTGTACAAATGGTTTAAATAAAAATTAATTATATTAGCTTTGCATATTTCACATGCACTTTTTTATTCTTTAAAAACTTCTTGCTTCTCCAAGGTAAGTCATGGCTGCTATACTCACTGCTATGGATCCTAAAAACAAACAAAGCAAGCATTTCAGTTGCTTGGTCTTTTCATACAGTTCAACAGCAGTTACATGTGGAAAGTTATAAATAGCCTTCTCGGTCTTCAAATATATTCATGACAGAAGGGGAAAAAAAAAAAAAAGGGAAATATACTATCATCATGTCCTTAATGGACAAAAGAGTCAAATGTCAACAGACTGACAAAAAGTGTTTAGGGTATATATCCTGTACTAGCAAGTACAGTGCAACACTGGAGCAAGCTGCCTGAGGGAGACTGAAGTTGTACCATTAGAGACTTTTAGGAAAGACAAGACAGGTGCCTGCCAAGAAACATCTCGGGCAGGCTAAGGGTGATACACTGACTTTACTCTTAAGGTCTCTCCTATCCAATAAGGAGTTGATCTTCTTTACAGCTTTTGACAATTTCAACAAAGTTAACACCCTCATCTCATTTGTTAAACAAACAGATTTGGAGCTGGGAATTTATGCACGCATGGTCCCACATGCACCAATACCCTCATAAACTGAATTTTTTTAAAAAAACACTTCATATTTTAAGTTTAGTATGTTTTAGTTTTCATTGTGTTCCATCAGCTTGTAAAAGATTGTATTCTATGTGACATCTAAACTGCCCACAAGTATCTCAGGCTAATTCCCTGTTGATGCATCCTTCCTCTGACAGCCTCAGCATACCACATCAGAAATTCTAGACTTCAGTCCTCCTGCTTAAGATTGAGTTACTAACTACATCTTAGAATTCTGAACGCAACGTTTCTATCAGCCATATTACCTTTTCAGACAGAAATGTCCCAGAAATGCAGAATCATAATACATTGCAATACATATTTCTTCTGCCATACAACATCTCTTCAGACACAGCAAGAGAGTCTACTAAACCATTGATGAAAACATAGAATTACCTACATGTATTGAAATAATAAATTACATTATTTCCCAGTAACAATTCTGACAGGAACTAGCATCCCCTCAAAATAAAGCTGGCATGCCAATGTCCAGTCTTTTCCCATTTCCCATGGCACTGACGCTATTGCCCTCCTGCCAGCTCCTAATAAGAGCATAAAGTAGAAGTCGTCTTTTCTTGCCAAAGGTCTAGTGTCCCAGTAAACCTAGATCTTACCTCCCCTCAGTATGATCTTTTTCAATCAAGCTTGAATATTTCAAGAGATATAAGGAATAATAAAATACCTGTCTTTCTGCTTTCAGAGATAACTACCTATGAGAAAAACAAGACAAAGAAGTTTCTCACTTCTTTCAATGGCTGCCACATGCTTCGTTTGGAACTCTCTCCAGGACTGCGAAGCAAATAACTAATCTCCTAGAACAACTCAGTTAAACTTCCAATGCTGTCATCCCCAAGACAACCAAACATCCTCTCCATGTACATGATTATGATACTAAAATAGTGGTAAACCAATACAAGACTAGGGGGACAGGAAAGGCAAAAGGAGAGAGAAGAGGACAGAAAAATCCTAGCTGCATTTTCCGTTCTCCAACCTTTGTTAACTTAGTTGCTAATACTGCTTAACTGGCTCTGTGATGGAACAGTTTTTGCTTTAATATAGTGCCTCAAAAATAAACTCAATAGGAATGTAGTTGAAGAAAGTGGGAAAATACTTGTATATGCTTTGTACATAAAGATAAGGTCTTATGCTGAACTCTACCCATCTTCAGTGACAGTATTCAAATCTTTATGCCTACGAAGGGGGAAGGGGGGGGGGGGGGGAGGAAGCTTAATCAGTACTTGTATTAAAATGTCAAAAGAAGCAGCATGCAAAATGTAGTCACACAATTTTTTTATTCTCACTTGATCAATCAAAATGCAAAATGTGACGTTCATGCAAAGGAAACACTATAGATCATGTAAAATAGTTGATTCAAGCCCGCAAAGACTTGTATAGAACTTTTCCAGAGGAGCTGCATGAAAACAGAGTGCCAAAACCTGTTGTTTCATCCAAAAATTATACCAAGAAAAGCATGTTGCAGGGAGCAACAAATTCTGCTCATTTTCAAGACTGCACTCTGATGACAGTTAAAGCACAATCCCTTCACTTATTCCGATTCCTCAAAACTCTCCAAATGTCCTATTTTGCTTGCTTAGGCCCTACCTTCCTCTACTTCAACTATGGGGAATTTTTAGTATGAGATTCTCACCATATTTAAGAATTTTCTGCTAAACAGCATATTCTACCCATAAGCTATAGCCAAATATGATAATTTGAAATGAACACAAATCCCCAGACACATTTTTAGTACTACTTTCATCCTTACATGCTCAAGGCAACATTTCTAGACCTTCCATAGAAATGATGACGATCTAAATTATTTTATCGCAGCATTCACTGTGATCTTTTTTAGATCCAGTAATTAGCTAATCACATACTCCCTGCAGAGCTAAACAGACATTATCTTCTTCAGAAGCGGTCAGTTCACTCTCAGTACTTGCAAAGTCAGAAAGTTTGTTCCTTCAATACTAATGGCATTTCCTACTATGGAATCAAGTTACCATACCATAAAACAAAAAAAATTTACTGTTAAAAAAAAAAATCCCTTGAGACCATAAAAGAAGACTACACTGTTAAATAGGAAAGTTTCAGCATGGCACTGAACCCATATTTCATACTATCCTATGAAACCTGAAAATTAAATGAAAAACAGTAACTTTTTCCTCCATTAATGTCTCAATCAAAAATAAGTTTGTTACCAACTTGAAAGGAATTCTTACTATTTCAAGTACTCTGCTTTGGTTTTTAACTGATCAAGACATAGATATTTTCCACTACACGCATTCTTCAAAACACAGATGGAAGGGGTGTAAGAATTTACACGACATAACATTGTTATACAATGTACTATACAAAAACCTGTCATTTAAGTTGCAAGAAACCTAGTCATCAATAAGTGAAAAAATACCCTGCTCAAAAATCAATTATGTTGAGTCTTTTGTATAGAGAAGTAGTACACCTTTCAGGCAACTGGTATTAATGAGCAGACATGGCTATAGAATCTCCATCTGTTTTTCTGACAAAGCTGTGACTACTCCAGTCTCTCATTGAAATTCCATTAATCTGGTGCACCAAGGACCAATGCGAAAATCAAAACTCCATCTAACCCTTTATCAGCTCACAATAACCTACAAGTGAACTCTGCCTGTTAGCATACAGCAAGTTATGATTTTGCTATCAATCAGGCTGTTAGCCAATAAAAAAAAAAAATCAAGTTAAGAACAGAGTGCCTGGTAGTGCTGTTTTGTTTTGTCTGTCTTGTTTTCAGGTTTGTTATTTTATTTGGGGGTTTTGTTGTGTTTTATCCTTCTTCCAATTTCTGTAGGGTGTCTGGACATGTAAGCCTATGCATCATTCTCCTTCGTTGTGATTTAATTGCTGCCAGCAATCAAGTCAAAGCATCACTGAAGTGTGCTTGAATTTCATTAGATGATATAACTTATGCTACTTTCCTACAGTACCTAATAAACCATAAAGAAACCAAAACACATATGGCTTGAGGGAATAACTGGAAAATTAGGTGGCCATTTGGGAACTGAGTGAACTTTTGAACCAGAGGAACAGAGAAAAAGAAATATTAAAAGGAAAGACAGACTTAGAATGCACAGAGAGACGTGGGGGTTTGACCTTTTCAGTACCTAGAAAATTACATTAGCATTATGAAAAATACATATCATGTTTAGAGTTTATAATCCATCAAAGTTTAGATACTTTGTTAGTGCCTACCATAAGGTAAAAGTCAAAAGGACAACATAACAATCAGATTTGACAAAAGGCCTTTAGGTGACCTGTGCTAATTTAGTTATCCCATACTTATTGTTAAATGGATTATCTCTCTTGTAATTAATACACCATTAGACAAAGGTCACACAAAAACTCCAGGATTTTACAATGACTGTAATGTACACGTAATACAGTAATTCTTTCTCTGTTAGCAAGCAAGTGCCTTCACAAATTATATTTTGACATTAACAGTGCAAAGTTAAATAGTGACACTTTCAGAAGTCGTACAAACCTTCCAGTCTAACTCAGGTATATAAAGGTAATGCCTGTTTTGGTTTGGGTTTTTTTAGCTGAAAATATATATAAAAGGTTTTACATAAAAACATGAATGTACTGAAATATAAATAAAGAGCATGTCAATTTGGTTACCTACAGTTAGGCCCCTCTGTTACTGCTGAGAGCCTTGATCCTACACAAATGAGGTTTTACACCTGCACAGAGTCCTGCCGAACTAAACTGGTAACCATGTAAGATCAAACATCTACCTTACAAATCCAGCTTCTGGAGTAGGATTTAAATATTGAACATTAACAGATTGCTAAAAACCAAAAATACAGTATTAAGCTTCAACAAACCCATTCATGCCTATGAGAACTGAAACAAATGGCACCTCTGAGGATCAATTCATCTCGTTGAGATTCTCCCAACATACCTTTACATGCATAGTCTAGGCAGCTAGACTTGAACAATAGACTATATATGTTAAAATCAAAATGGGCTTAGAATGACACACTGGACATTCAAACAGAAAAACAGAAACACTCCTCCAATAAATGAAAGTATTTACAGATCAGTGAAAGACCAGTGAGGTAAAATCATCTTAAATATAACAGAATCACACCCACCATATTTCTACCTAAACTGGAATGAATTAGCCAAGATATTGTTGGGCAACTATTACACCTACTCTCATAACTATAACTTCCAAAATAGGCTAAAAATTAATCACCCATCTGTATAAACTCATACGATATTTCACATACCCGTGCATCAGCATTCTTCAGCCATTCGTTACTTAGGTTTACGAATGTTACCACTTTTTTTTTATTAACTGTTTTGAAACAAATCTATAATCATATCTCCTATTAAATAGTCATACAATTTTGTCACATACCCTTTATGCAATCAGTACCATGTTATTAAGTTACAATTAGAAATAATGTTAAGATTATGTTTGTTGGCAAGAATAAATACATGGAAAGTTGCATTCAGCTGTAATTTGGAAAATTAGCTTGGGTTTTCTAAAAGTCATATTCAATTTGACTGATAATTACATTTCAACCAGAAAGCAAAAAGGGTTGGTTTTATTTTTCAATAGAAGGTCACATTGCCAAAATACAAGCAGCTCAATATTAAAAAAAAAAAAAAAAAAAAGTGTGATTATTATTGTTACACATTTTACAGAGTTCTGGGTATAAAAAAAATTGCGTTATTCTGAATCAGTGGTTAGAAGGTTTATCACTTATGCATGTACTTGACTTATCCCTGTTCTGCAATAGACATAATTTTATACCTCATAAAAGCAATTTATGTTTCCAAAGGGAATAATCTGGATAACATAAAATGTGGAGTGCTATGTTGCAGGAAGCATATTTTCATTCAGCAATTGTATTTTGAGATGGAGCTGCACAGTTTGATCATCATATCATGTCAGAAAACATCATTCACTAGTAAGTCTATCTAACTTCTAGTGCCACAAATTAATATACATCGTTAATTTATTTGTACATATACTTAATTTATTGCCATGTATTATCCATAGAAGGTATTTATATTATGTATACAATAAACGAATCTCAAAAATATGGACACTATGCTAAAGCGAGCTTGTTAACCGTTGAAATATTCAATTGTTCATGTCTTCAGAACAGTCGCATTTAGCATTAAATTTAATGAATATAAAATAAAAGAACATGGAAAACAACTATGGAGCCTAGATTATTTTTTTTTTAAATGCAAACTCAAATTTAAAATTTATATAATGAAAACATTCTACAACAGACTGTTTTAATGGAAGGAAACATTGTAGGAATAATTAATTTAATATTTTATGAACCTATTCTGCATGGAGTTTGCAGAAAATATCAATCACATAAACTGTTTCATTATTTATTAGATAAATAATACAGTAAGCCATTAAGCAGCACAATAAAATTAAGCAAGAATCTGATAATGTTGAATTAACAAACAATTTGTTACTGCAAATATTCACACTGTTTTAGCCACTGATCTATCTTTAAAAACATATGCATCTACAGAAGATGCTTTGTTAGGAAAAACCATGAGGCTAAAAAAAAAAAAAAAAAGAAAAACCACCATGTAAATTTGAGACAGCTTCACTATGCTCTAGGACCACTAGAGAGAGCTCTTCAGTTCCTTTCAAGGTTCTTGTAAAGGTAAGAAAACTGTCCAGCTGCGATGCTTATCTGGTTATCTGATTTCCAACACTAGCATTCGCATCACAAGGATCCGATTACACGAGTCTGCAGCAAACTGGCAAATCTAGTACATTCTAAGGTAAACAGTGTCACATACCGTCAGAGGGTGCTTCATCCTCTTTATCATATCTGTCAGATGCTATTGATTCACTATCAGGAGGCGAAGAAAAAGAGCCCTCGGACTCCTCCTCATCTTCCAATTCTGTAAAAGTTAAAAATACGTTGGCAGTTAAAATAGCCTATCACACAAACACAAACAGAATCCAGAGACAAACATTTTCATTAGTAAGGAGGATACCAATTCCCCTCTCAAACCAAAAAATCCCACTTCTCACGGACCCTCGTAACAGGCACCACTCGTACGTTCAAGCGCAGCCGTGGGCTACCTTCTAGCCGGCCGCGGACACGTTGCTGGAGCGGTTTCCCTCAACGCTGTCACGTAATGAACCCGCTCCCAGCCCCGCACAGCTCACAGCGAGCTTCTCACACGGGGCGGGGGGGGACACCCACACCCACACACCCACCCCACAGCAAAGAGGTGGGCACGGGAAAACACGGGCAGGAGGAGAAACGGGCAGTGCCAAGCCCCGAAGTTCTGCCTGTCCGAGCGCAGGAAGGAGCTGCAGCAACTTCCCTCCAAGGAACTGCCAAACTACTGTTGGCAGCAGTTTGTCGCCCTCTGCCCACCTTCACTTTTCTTCACCATCATTAGGCGCTACTTTGCAAGTGTTGCATTCCTCCCGCGAAACTAAAAATCGCTTTCTGACAGCAGCCGCTCTGAACCTGCGGCTTAATGCAGCGTTCTATTGACAAATTCCTTACACAGCTGAGAGCCCTACTACAATACATACAAAATCTACGTTATTAGCTAACCTATGCATTACACTGATCAGAGTGCATTAAGTGTGAATGAAGGTCTGGGAAAGGTAAAGTGGAATCAATATTAGTCGAGGCTTTCATTTAATTAAATTTACGTTGTCCCTCCCAAAACTCAGTATTTCTCAGGTTGTTTTTTATTAACAGCAACTAGACAAAGAAGAGGTGGAGAAATGACATAAACTACAATTGTTCCTTTAAAAAAAAAAAAATATTTAAACATCGAGTCTTGGTGAAGGAGGAAAATCTAACCATTAAATATGGTAAAAATCACCAAACCAAAAATCAAAGCTGATGCTCTGATAGATCAAATTACTCTCAATTTTCTTAAAAAGCATATAAAGCTAAACTGCTCAAGCATTGCCTTTTGCTATATTCATAAACAGAAAGCTTTCCAGAGAGCTCCAGACATGCTTCTCTATTCATGTGTTCCCTTTTGGAGCACTGTATCAGATAACTAATTTCTCAGAATCCAAAATAAACCCCATGCATAGTGAAAATGTTCTTCTCCACAGACATATGAATTGCATTCATCCGTAAGACTGCCTAGCCATGGCTGAAAGTTTTACCCCTTTGGTCTCCATTTAATAATGGAAAACTATGAAAAATTCAGAGTCCATGCCCAAAAAGCACCATAGTTGTTAGCAGAGAACCACAAGTTTTCTATGCCGATAAGACAACAAAGGCTGATTTTTGCTTTCCTGGAGTTCTTTTACATCCTGAGATTGCTGAATACCAAACTGGTTTTCCCATCATTAATTTAGCATGCTTTTCTTGGGAAAGCTTCCTTTCAAGCTCCCATGCCATATAACAACTGCTTTGAATCTGAATCTGACTCCAGTCTATTTTTGACATGGCCATCTTGCAGTAGCACTCCAGCCATCCTGTTAATCTGATCAAAATATTTGCATTTCATCACACCTGTCAAACCAATCAAAAGTAAATTATCCCTCTCCAGGATTCACCTCTTCCTCCAAACAGAAAACCAGAGAGCAGATAGCACATGAACAGAAAATATTATGCCATATTTACAACCCGCATGATCATCTTTCACGCTTACATGCCAGAGACCAGTTGCCCGTCTGCCTATATATATATCTTTATTAGACAATTGACTCCATATAAAAAGAGCAGACATGATATTCACAACTATACAGTATCCAAAGTTCCCATCCTAAACTTTTACGAATACTAGAATGCATAGAATATATGTATACACATACATATATATGTGCGTGCATGCGTGTGTGTCTGTAGAGAGAGCAAGTATATGTATAAGCCCTGGTTGTCTGTCAAAAATGTCCTCATATCAGCTATGCATTTAACCTTCACGAAGGTGCCAGCGTAAATTTAAAATACTAGGCTGTATTTCTAGAGGAAAACATTTCCACAAACACCACAGCACAGCACTCAAAATTCATGGGCTGAATAGTAAGAGTAAACCTAAGTATATCTAAATGAGTAGCACTTGTGGATGACAAATAGGCAAGTACACATGTAGAAAGAACATCTTCAGAGAATTTTGCCCCACTCAACAATACATAATCTCTTTCAGAGAAGTTGCGATTTCTTACGTAAGTTTGCATAGATGCACTGTTACCTTGCTCTTCCCTTAAGTCACAATACTACCATTTTCTAATTATGCTTAGGATTTCAAATTCAGTAAACCTTTGTGCTTTGCAGTCATATAAAAGCCAGATGATCTAGAAACAAGGGGCTTTTTAATACATACATACATATTTAGGGCACACCATGTACCTATCCCAGGTATACAGCGTATTTGAAACAACAAAAAAAACATTGGCACACTGAATGTAGATTTACAATAAAACAAGTATCTGTTCTAAGTCTACAACATCCAAATTCAAAAGGCTCTTAAAACAAAACATCCAAAAAAAAAATGTTGAGGTATTATGAAGAAAGAAATTACACACTCAGTGGTTTTAGAGAGTTTATAGTCTTCAAAACATTCTCTAGATGTTAAATCCTAAATAAAGGCTTGAAGACCTCCATGAAAAAAAACCCTCACTAAGACAGACAAATCAGAACAAATATATAAATCCTAGGTCACACCAATACTACATTTAGGTACCCACGCTTTTTTGTGAAAAATGTGGAGAATAGGTCACAGACACTAAATAGAGGTACAAGCAACCTGTAGCCCTGCAGGACTAGATCAAACTAAAAATCTTCCATTTTTTTAGATTAAATAAATGTATTTGTAAATTTATATTATACACTGAAATGCAATCCTTAAATCATCTAATTTGTACAGAAGAACTGCAAGCATTTTGATAGGACAGCTGACTCCATGTGCTCTGGAGCTTTAACAGGCAACATTTCACAGCATTTTTATGTGCTTACATAAAAAAAATGACTATGTGCTAGTATCAACCTTGGGGTTTTGCCTCCTAATTCTGGCAGGGCTGAAAGACACCTCAGGAGCTTGTGCTATTAATATATAAGGCTATCGCTCCTGACAGTTCATAGAAAGGCTTCCGGTTGATTCTGTGGGGTCTCCTGCATTCCCACTCAGAATAATCTCTGCCCTTTCTCCACTTTACATGCTCCTCCATCAAGGTGTTGCACTGCAGTTTGTATTCCACCTACTGAGGAAGCCTAGAAAGAAAGAACTGCATTTGAGACTACGTGTGTTACTCCTTGAACAGTCAGAGGAGTCAGTGTTGAGCAGCACAAGCCACTACTCCTCTCTTCAGGTGCCAAGTACCTAAAAATATACCCGAAAAGCATCAATAAATTTAAGAAAAGCATTCTACTTGCATTTATGTAATAGAAAACCGAACTACAAAGCAACAATGGGCATCAGGTAAATGTATCCAATACAATTTGCAGGCATAATTGAAAGCATTACTGCCTAATCAGACATCTAAAAGCAAAGCATGCTCAAACAAAATGTCTATAGACTCATTAGTTGGCAGCCATTCCATTACAATCACACATAATGTCAGTAGTGCCTTGAACCTGTGCCAATGACAACAGCATAAATTTTGCATCTCATTTCTGTGGTCATAAAATTAATGATCAGTTTAAAAATACTTCTTTGCAAAAGTTATTGCACAAAGAAATCACATGAATGTGTCCCTGTTATGTAGTCACAAAGATAATTAAGGAGTTGATGCTCATTAATATAGTTTCTTGTTTCCCCAGAATACCACATGATTTATCTGGAAGTTGAAAAAAAAAGTTTAGTTAACAGTAGCTAGTTAACAGTTATAACAATAACAGAAATATGTATATGAACTGACCCTATTCTCCAGCTTCTACAATTTAAACTAACCTCTTACAGGTTTCATAACAGAATCAATATTTTATGTTATCTGTAAAAAAAGCCCATACAATGTCTTTCCTTATTAAATGCTACCTTTTCCATTACAGCTTATTTATTGATTTAGGAAATAATGCATACCAAAGGTTAAGTGTACCACATCAGGAACGGAGCATAAACCAAACTCTCATTGTAACAAAGGCTGCACTTCAGTCCCTGCCCCCTGTTCTGAAGATTTCCAACAGATTTAGTTGGTACAAGCTGAATATAACGAACAGGACCATATTACTTTATATGAATCCAGTTTAAAAAAAATAATCCAGACTTTTTTCCTCCCAAGAATTCATTTTCTTCTGCAATAGTGTGATTATAGTAATGAACTCCTAAGCATTAAAGATACTGCTTCCACCACTAAATCTAAAAAAGAGCAAGATGTTCCAGCCAGTGCCTCTGAAAGACTTGCTAGCTCGCATCCTCAGATCACTAAACACTTTCAATTTATTTCTAAAAAAGTCTAGACAGAGTGATGCATTAAAATTGCTCAAGTATAAGAGAAATAAAACAACTCACAAAAAGACATGCAGGTCAGAACACCCTGCTTCTTGCCATTTCGGAAGGTCCCAAGTCACAGCAGGTTGAAATCACTTCCTCCTGTCCAATCTCTCCTGCAGCACGAACTCAAAGGACTGGATGAAGCCATCAAGCAGATCAATGTAAGGTTCTCACTACAGAGTTTTCCACAAAAATAACTAGACAAAGTTACTTTCGAGCTGGCACAGATACACTTTAGCCCCTTGATAGCTGCAGCTGATTTTTTAAGATGCTGCTACTGATCCAATCCACCAGTCATCTTGCAAGACTAGATTCTTCTGACAGCTACTTTCTCAAGGTATGCTTTGCCATGCAATCTGCTCCAACACACCCATTCCTGAAGAGTCTTCTAGAGTCTCATATTAACATGATGGGTTTAATATCTTGGTTTTTAAAGGTCAAGTTGGAATTCTTTAGCAGCTATTTGTTAAAACAATACTGAAACAGCGCTAGGTTTGTAAGCAAATACGCTTCAAGGAAGAAAGGCAACACAACTTTTACATGCTGAATTTCCCCTTGTTGACGATGCACATCAGGATTAGGCCATTTTGTGGTGCACTAGTGGCTATATCTTGAGCTGCTTGAAACTGCACTTGGCACAGACACTTCAGAGGTTAACAGCTGCGTGTAGCTGAAAAGGACAACACTGTGACTTGCCTACAATGAAACCCTCCAGACTTCCAGTACAGAGTGATATTTGGCACACTTCTAACGCATCCAATGGTGTCTCCAGAAATACATCATGATGATCCTCAAAGGACTGTGTAACGACTAAACTGTATCTTTCCCATTTATGGTTAAATACTAATGATGTATTTATGCTCCTGACTGAAAGCTCAAGTGTGTTAAATCACAGAAGTCGCATCCACATACTGCTCTGATGACCACAAGCTACTGCCTCCCTTTCTCAAGTCTAAAAAGATTCCTACCTGCTGCTACTTCCTGCAAAACAGAGTATATAGCAGAAATCTCACCTCCACACAAAACGGGGAAAAAAAAAAAACAACCTAGAAAATACAAAGCCTTTGCATATAGTGCTACTCTATCAGCTTGACTATTTCCAGGACGCAGATGTCTCAGGCTCCAGACACCCGCTGCTCTGCCAAGAGCCAAAGAGGCATCTGAGTCGTTTAAAGGTTTCCTACAGGTGCTCCCAGTAATTACACAGAGAAGAACACCAATGCTCTAGAGACACACGTTTATCTTATATTATATTACACTGAAATGAAAATGAAAGTGGACCTCCATCAGTTTTTATCAGACTGAAAAGTGGTAGTTAGCAAATGTCATATCATAGTTTTCTGCATAAATAGTGCCAAAGTCGTGTGCTGCAGATCAGATATAAGGTGCGCTGAGTGCTTTATGGGGAACTTGTTCTGCAAATTCCCATATCATGACTCAATTTGGCTAGTACTTTTGGTGTCTCGCTTTCAACACTGAGCCAAAATCTTTTGTGAAAAGTGCTTAAAAATATATATATTACTAAAATAAATGCAAAGAACAGATGGCAAGTGACCTTCAAACACAAATACAGTTTCTAGGGTTTATAGTGCTTCTGCCAACTTTAGCACTATTTTTAGCATAAATTGAAAACAAGGTTCTTTTAACTAAACATTTTGGCAGCCATGGTATTGATTCCATTAATCTCAAAACAGAGAAATGCCAAAAACTGTATTAACTCAGAATCTTTGACAAAGTCCAGACTTTTATATCCTTAGTGGAATACTAGTCTTATAAAAAATGAATCCAATTTGTATGAAAATTATCTTAGTTTTCAAGTTCCTTCGCAATTCTAAGATCTAGAACAGGTCACTTTGAGTGTGACTGGCTTTTTCATTTTGTTTAAACTGCTTGGATGAAGAGTCAAATATTTCAAATTAAAAGAAAAAAAAGCAGCAGTGTCTAAGAGAAAAAGACATCTCTACTGAGTTCCTTAGTTTAAGAATAAAATAAATATAATAAATGTTTAATAACTTAACTCGATAAATAAAAATAAAATTTGTTGAAAGATCAGTGGTTTGAATATTAATATAACTGTACATTTTGTGTCATAAGAACAACATGCACTTTCTTTGTCGATAAATCAACATTATACTTAACTGTAAGAGTCAGTGTAAAACCAGATAACACATCACACATGAGAATTAAATATTGTCATGTACAATGAATTTAGTGTCTTTAATTTTCATGTATACCCACTTCCCCTAAAAAGCTTCATTTTTTCAGTGTGTAGACACAAAAGATGGTTTTGCCAGCACATTTACTGACCTGACAGACAATATAAGAAGGCTGCAAGAAAGTCCTCAAGTTCATCAGTCTTGCAAAGAAGTATGTATGCACTTTCTGAAAGTTACAGATATGCACACAGATTATTTTGGTTTTAAGGAGCCTGGTTCTACTTGTGCGCATGCTCTTCAATTTTTTTTTTATTCTTCTTTTAAACCTCCTTGCCTTATCTTTATGGAAGGTAAGATTCTGTATGCTAGCGGCCAAAGCCCATACAACAAGAGCTCATATACAATACCTTGGTCAAACTGAATAGCCACCACATGCAAAGACAGTGGAACTTAAGAACATGCAATGGTGAAAGAGAGTGAAGTGACAAGCTGATGCCCACAAAGCATACCTGTGGAAAAAACTCACAAGCTGAAGGAGCTGCTGTTTGAGAGACCAGAGTCAAGTTTCATTACATTATACAGGAAATGTATGAATTTTGAAAGTGTTAGTCCACTTCTTTCAACCTCCAAAAGATTCTTCTGGATGCCTCTGGAAGGATAACAGGTCACAACTCACAAGGTTCTTGAAAACAGCTGATATAGTATGATAATTCATGTAGTATGATAATTACTGTAACATGATAATATGGCATATAGTATGAACCATTCTTTACCTTCCCTTTCAGCTACAACAAAGATTATTTTATTTGCATTACAAAATGGAGTAACTGCTACCACAAAACAAGGAACAGCAAATACAAATTTTAAATGTGCACAGTAATTTTTATTCTTCCTAGTTTGTCTCAGTGCAGTTTCCACATTTCTGCTTCCACCTCTTCTTTTTTCCTAAAAGATATTCTCCTTTTTCACCTAACATTTCAGGATATTTCTTCCTTCTCTGGAGGGTGGAGGATCAGGAAAATGTCTGACCATCACTGCCACCTCAGTTTTTAATCTTTTATCAAATTTTCCATTTTTTGAATGTCTAGGTGTGCACAGAGGCATGAATGGGCACAAAAGTTGACCTCGCTCAGCTGCTGCCACTGCTTTGTTACACTAGTAGCTGGCCAAGAATCGGACTGCTTACCTCCATGTGGGTCCTTTGTTCTACACCTACACAACTCACTCCTAATTTGTACAGGCCTGAAGAATGACACAACCAAATAAAGTTTAGCACACACTTCTTGATCTCTGGAAAACATACCAACAACCCATACCACTGAACCGCATTCCCTCAAATATTTTGCAAGTAAGTGCAGGCTCCCATTTCTCGTGAATTTTTCATATTCGTGCATGTAGACACACATGAATTTGGAGAAATTTATCTTTGCTTGCAGAAAACAATGGTATAACTTTAGAGCCCTCTCATTTTATTGATAAATACTGAAAGAAAACTAAAGTGTCAGCATTTGCAAGCTTCACCATCTATACATAGTTCTGATTTGAACAAAAAAGACACATGAGAATTAAAAAAAGCAATATATCCTTCTTAAGAATAAAATGCACGCTAATAAAAAGAATAAGACTAATACAATTTTCACAGAAATCAAAGCAAGTTATACTGTAACAATTACAGACTATACCAATTAAATCATCCATTTTTCTGGAGATAAATCTCATCTTTATTAATAATTTGTTGAATCGGAAAAGAAATTCTGCATCAAATTGCCAATGAAGAAAGTAAATAGACTACAATTTTCTCGACCTTCAAAAAAAGCACACCAGTAAATGCAAACTTTGTTCTCTATAGACAATTCTCATGTTTATTAGATAGTCGTAGCCTCAGAAAGTTTTTAAATCTGCAAAAACATGCTCTCCAGAAAGTCAGATGCATTTGCAATGAAACAACCATCCCGCCTAATTTCATGTTAGTAATTTTCGTAATAAAATAACATTTAACTTTCCTACCCTTAGTTCAGTTGGACAGTGAGGAGAGAAGGGAAACTACATTTTAACTTCAGTAAGGGTGCTGAGGTGCAATATAAAAAATATAGCAAATTATTTTAATAGAATTTTTAAATAATCACACAGTTCAAGTTTACAAAATCTTGGCAATGTTTGGGAAGTTTCAGGTTGTATTTTCTCTTTCAGTTGAACTGTTACGGCTATATAACTTGATTTAAACAGGGACAAGAAATGTATGAACTTGTTGTGCCTTGTTATAACATTACTTGCCTAATACAACTTACATATTTTCACTTTATCAGGAGGCACGCTGTAGCCTACACATTTGAACCTCCTTGTCCAGAAACAGACAGTTCTTCAACCACTGCAAAAAGTGAAGTTTTGCATAGGCTTTTTTGACCTCGCACTGTGACCCTCATACCAGCGTCCACAGGCTATAGGTCATGACCTCAAGAATTAGCATCATGGAAATAAGAGCCCTTCCAGGTTTAGTTACAGAGCAGAACACTGTAGCAACAACCTCCTCAGTCTTCTCTAAACTGAGCTCTGCAGCTTTGTTTTAACTCCACTAGAAGACAATAGATAACCCACACTTCAGTTTTCATTACCTGCACACTAAATCATCTCCTCTGCAACTAAAGGCCTGAGCTCCCGCTGCACTATGAGAACATTCATTCAGTGTGGATCGAAAGCCAATATCATATTGCCACTAGATGATCCTATTAAAAGGTTAAAGAAACATCACTATGGAATTGAAGACTTTTGCAATGTTAAGAAAAAAGGCTGAAATAAGTTATGCCTACTAAAATTTTATCTCCTAAGCAGGCTGTTTGGCATACACTTCTTCTGAAAGACAAAGAAAACAACAAAAAACAAAAAGCCTGCACCACATGGTCTTTTGCAATGCTACGCTATTGCTAATTAAGCCAGACATAACAAGCTCCATTTATATTAAATTCTGAGCTATATTTCTAAACTAATCTTTTCATCAGTAAGCGTTCTCAGATGTGTTTAATGAAGGGAACGGGACCTAGCTTTGAGCGATGGTTTAGCGAGAACTTTGCAACAGGGAAGCTTTTCCCTGCGTTCCTCAGCAGGGGGAGCCAGCCCCCTCGGCCTTGAGGCAACCCGGGCACAGCCGAGTACTGCAACAACCAGCATCTGCTGCTTATGCCGAGAGCCTGGCGGTGGGCAAAAATACACCGGGGGGGGAGGGAAGGCAGCACGAGATTTACCTTTATCCTGGAATTCTTGAGGATAACTGCAAAAAGAAGAAGAAACAACATAAAGCAATCAATGCACGCTTGCAAATCCACAGTACCAGAACATAGCATAGAACAATTACTAGTTTTCAACAAGCTTTGTAGTCAAAATTTAGCGCTGCAAGTTTTCCTTAATTTTAAAGTCTTTATTTTTGGCTACAATATTCAGCCAGTTTTTCTTTTGCCTTTGCAGTTGAGAGAATCCCTAGTCACGTCAAGGAAGACTTGAACAAAACCAAACTCAGATAGAGGAGCCTTTTCTAGGAATATACATCTGCTCGGGTATCTTAAACATACAAAAGCATCTTTAATTTTAGTAATAAATGTTAATATAGTTCAGTAAGTTCTAAATGTTATATATAATTTCAGATGTTGATATATTTCAAAGAGTTTTGTGCACATGTAATAGCCACTAAGCATACTTTAAAAATAACACAGTAGGTCAGCTGGAAAAAATCCACAAATAGTGGTTTTAGTTGCACTAATTTATGAAATCCAAATGAAAAACTATTAATAATTAACTAGCAATTAAAAAGTCCGTGCATACCTAAATTTAAAAAAAATTGTCAAATAAGAGATCTCAACTTATTTAATGCCTAAAAAAAAATAATCTGTCATCCCAGAGGGAAAAAATACTGTTTCTTCAGAGAGAAATCTTGGTATTTCAAAACCAAAAATAATCATAGGATACAGTTTGATGTATGAAGATAAATAATCAGGACAGAGTTATGTAAAATGACATCTCAAGAAGCATGCATGGACTAGAGTTTACGTGAAAAGAAGAGGATTTCACCAGGAATAACCAGCAAATAAAATGCAGCTGGCAAGACCATCTTTACGGACAATAAGCAGTAGTGCATGTATCAGATTAGTCGGTAAGGAGATGCTTACAAGTAATGCACAGGAGAGAAAGGAAGGGTCTAGGGATAAGAAACTGAGAAATGCAAACAGAAATAAAAGGCCAAAGCTCAGAAATCCTGCATAGCAAGTGGCAGTAACAGACAGTTAGGCACAGCCCAATATGTGGGATGTGAAAATCAAAGATGACTACAATGTGCATTTATTTTGTAGCCTGCATGAAAAGCAAAACGCTGTTAACAATGAATAATATTACATGAGACAAGGAAGGAATTACAAATTAAAATAAGACATGAAATCATGGGGTCACGTAAGTGAATAGCAAAGGATTCAGTGTCAACTGTGCTTATAACTGCAGGTTCCCTCCTTTGATATTTCATCATCCAAAAAAACATAGTTGAGTCTTAATACTGAAGAAAAAAGTCAGTATCTGACTGTATCTGCATGTCATCTGAATAGTCCCAGGGAGCTCAATAACCCAAAAGGGAAAGCACAAAGAAAACAGAAGGAAAATCCTGGTTCCTTAAAAAAATCTATTTATTTACATATATTTATAAATATATATATTATTAATATTACTCTCCTCTAAGCATTTACAGTCTGTATCAAAAGCACACAAATCTTCAATCACAAGATTTTGGGACACATCTCATGTCTTCCTGCAGTTAAATGTGATATAGAGAATGATGCCCTCACCAGATGATTGTGCTGTCTTTGAAACTGTAAACAAGTTGCCATAGAGGCAGGAGCATGTCATCAAAGGAAAGGTTAGGAGACATCACACAGGACTGATCAGTAGAAAAACACTTTGGAAATAACAACAGGAAAAGAACAACAAGTACTAGATTATATCCTAGTTGTTTAGAGTTGTAAGAAAAGAGATTTTGCAAAGAAAATTTTGTAGTGCAAATAAAACTACAGCCAAATCTCTTTAGCTGAATTGTTTGACTGAAATTAAAACACAACAGAACAGAGTCTCAAATCATACCTGATATTTAAAAAAAAACAAAAAGAACAAACCACAGCCCTCTACTTGGTGTCACAGTACTTCACTTTTAACATTGCTGAAACAAACTTATGATCTATAAATAGTTTCCAGTTATGTTTCAATCTTCTTTTACAGAGTTAAACAATAAAATATACAGCAAAGCAAACTCAACAATGAATTATGCTGGTTTACACCAGCTGAGTATGGTGACAGGAAACTCATTCATATTCTCAATGCACTATATTTCTGGTATTTTAATGAATCTTACCAAAGCAGAGGTGAAGGCAAGCTCTACCGAACCAGCTTGCAATCAGAGTTCAGAATATTACAGCAATTCAAGTAGGACAAATACTTATGTTCCCATTTTTTACTAAATTGTAGCAGCTTCAAGAGATATAAAGACTTGAACCCATGCAGATATTTGACAAAAATCAGGACCTAGACAGATTTTTAATTGTTAACATTGTTAATGGTTATTAAAAGATTGTAAAAACTTAAGTTATCAGTAAGTTACTTCATAATATATTAAAGCCATGAAGCTCACTTACCTTGCCTTAACATCTTTTATCTTCTTAAGAAGAACTTCCCTTTTTTCTTTTGCTTTCCTGGATAGATTTTCTCCCTTTAGCGTTTGGGAAATAAATGTGTCAACATCTAAATAAAGAAGAAAAAAAATACACCTCAAAAAAAGATAAATACCGCTGTAACGAGCTTGTCCTGATATGACTCTGAAAACACTGAGAAAATTATTTTCAAGCCTACACACAGAGTAGTTAACGGACATTTCAGATTCTAAATGAGATACATTTGTTCTCTGATCTACTTATGCTTAGCACAGCAAATCCTATGGTGACATTTGATTCTTGCTCACTTAATTATGCCATATAAGTCTTAATAAATTGCAGTACTATAACAATTAATTTCCATCAGCTAAAGTAAGGGATAAAGCTAAAACATGGAAATAGCTTTTATGCACCTATTACTGCCATGTTATTTCAGAAGTTCAAGTTACAAAAATGGTTGAGTAATTCATTATTTCAGCAGTAACACCTGAAATTAGTAGTACCCAGCTACTAATACAGGCCACTTACTGATTACATTATTTTCAAATGTTCTCACATTGTCTCAGAACTCCCTAGTTGGCTAGAAGTTCATATCCAAAGCCTTAATCCTGCAAACAGTTAGGTAGGCACAATAACCATATCGAAGGAGTCAAGTTCAAGCATGTCCGTGAAGCTAAGCATACCTGCACTTGTAGAATCACAAACTAAGGCTCTAACCTGCACTGTAATTTTTAATTCTTATACAGAAGATACATTTATATGGTCATGTAGAATCAAAGCATTCCACAAAAGTTACCATGGTTCTTTGTAATACAGTAAATATCCATTCCATAGGATAAAAACAATGCAGTGATTGAGAATTTGTGGGAGTATAACTCCTCCAGTAGTATGGGTTTTTGATTAAAAAAAAAACAATTGTGAAAACTTAACTGCAAAAGTTTCTTATAGTTACCAGTCAACAGACGATTACCCTGAAAACTGAGAAGTAGAAATATGACCAAAAAAATCCTGCATCTTAAATTTCCCAGCTGTGTGGATAATAAACTGTTCATTGAATAAGGGAAAGCATACGTAAGTAACAAACACCCCCACATGGTGCCGGCCTACTCCTCCATACACACACACACATATATATATACACACACACACATACACCCACACACTTTGGCTCAATCTGTGTAGATGCAAATAGATATGGATAGTATTATTTTAGTCCTGTAACTTTTCAAATCAGATGAGACATTCCATTTTCATAAAGAAATACAAAACAGCCAATGAAGTACTCAAATGTTTGCATGCAAAAGTTTACATTTTAAAACAATATTAAATGAATATTTACTGCAGATTTCCTAACTTTAAAACCTTAATTGCCTGCTTTTTTCTTTATAAAACAGAAGTTAAACAGAAACACATCCCAATTTATATTACAGGTTGCAAGAAAACAAATTAAGTCAGAAGTTACTCTTTGAGAACACTAGTATAGCTATTACAAAGATGTTGTTCTTTAATTATTTAGATTGCTGCCTTCACAGTGTGGCAAAAAATCTTCTTGTTTTTTTGTTTGTTTGGTTTTTTTTAAGTATTTTAGAGTTCTGAAGAATAATATTGTTCCCCCTCCCCATAAGACAGAGAACCTTCCCCATTACATTTTCCAAAGAAGTCCTGAAGGAGGGAGACCCATACTCAGTTCCATGGCATTCCTTCTTTAAAAGAACAGAAGGAAAGGCACTTAATATGTATATTAATGAATCCTCCAGACACACCCCTAACAGCCACTAGCTGTACACCAAACATCCCTAGAAACATTTTGTCCTAATGCACAGAAAATCTGTACATCTTCATAAATTCCAATTATTGGAATTGCTGATAGATCAGACAAGTAAGGACCCACACAATCCAAAGACATTGACCAACCACAAAACTTAGGCCTAAAAAGTGATACTTTTACTACTGAGGGCAAAAAACAAAACCATCAACGTTTTTTCCTCTCAATGAAACCCAACAGGATTTTCCAGTACAGATCAACCTTTCACTCTGGGAGGGACAGGCCAATTAAATATTTGTTCCTTCATTCTTCTACATATTTATTTCAAAAGTTAGACAGCAGCTTCAAAGTTCTACCTAGGCAGCAATATGCGAAAGCTTAGGGAATTATTCACATTTATAAGTAAGGAGCAATGCTTGCACAGTAATCTTTGGACACCAATTAATCACAGAACTTGCTGCAAAAGTCTTCATTTAAACTGAGTAGGCTTCTTTACTTCTTGGAAAAGCTCAAAACCCAGCTGAGAACACTGCTGTCTCAGGTTTTGACTGACTGTCAAAGCTTTTCCCAAATACAAATGTTGAAATAACACAATTAAGGAGTATGTGGGTAAGAGAAACCAAGTTGATTACCATAAGCAAGAATTACCACTTCTGGCTTAAAATAGACTATAGATATGAAAATTTGAGGACTAACTACATTGCTGACAGAATCTGTTCTTTTCTGGAAAAGCTTGGACTTCAAAAGCAGAAATAATGCAGAATTTTCAGCCATGGAGGGATGGGGCAGAAGTAAATGTTCCATTTATTCTCAGTATAAGTAGACAATGTGTTGGAGGAGAGGGGCGAAGGAGAGAAACAGAAAGAGAGCAAGCACGCACATGATCTTGACAAGTTTGTTGTTTCTAAACAGCAGCAGCAGTTACAGAGAAGACATCCCTGGGATGGCTTCCCTCTCCCATGAGATTGTGAAACAAGTTGTCTGAGCTTAGGTATCCACAAACAGAATGCACTCTACTCATCAAGGAATACTATTACTTCCATGTGTCCAGAAAACATGTACAGCTTGATTCATCACAACCCCAAAATACGAAGAAAGACCTGATAATCATATGATCTTCAACAGGACGCTGCAGAAGCGGTTTACTTGAAAATTACATGTTACTGTATTGTAGATTTTCTTATCTACTCACAATTACACAGAATGTTACATATCTTGCTTAAGCCGTCTTCTGATCTGGTGGTGTAAATCTATCCAGGATGTGTCAGATGCACATGAGAGAAGTAACTTATCCTAAGCTCCTCTAGACAAGAACAAAAAAGTTATCTAAGTTATGATCACCTCTTCACTACCTGTACTTCCACACTGTGGAAGAGTACAGCAGGAACAGTCCCTGTTAGAGAAAGCTTCATCACTGGCTTAACATAAGGGAACGTTCACACAATTTCTATGACATTCCACACAGTGATTTACCTTGGAACGAGAACAGAACTCAGGGCTTCAGTATGACAGATGCAAGTCTCATACAGTGAGTAAGCTTCTGACAGAAGCAGCAAAACTTACCCATTTCTCACTGCTACTCTAGTCACTTACTTGCTCTTCCTTCTCCAGGATGATCCAAAACTTGCTCTCTCCTCTGCTAGTTTAATGCTACACAGAAAAGTGTAAACTACTAGCCAGAAGCACTTGAGTGTACACATTTCTTTCATGCTTCAGTAGCAGTTGGACCACTGAGGAATTTAAAAAGTAATAAAAGATAAATTCCAAAAAGAAAACCTCTTTGAACGGATTTCTGACTTAAAAGCACTCTTACTAATCAGTTACCACACAACAAACAAATTACCTCTTTCAATAAATTGTTTGTTTCTAACAAACTAAGCAGTTATTTAGTATCACACATTGCACAGACTCAGCTATTTCCATTGAAAACACTAAAATTTCAAAGAGAAATAAACTTTGGAAACCTATTCAACACCTCTTAACTTCTTTTAAGCTTGTGTGTTAGACTGCCTGATAGCTTGAATACCCATATTTGTTGCTTTGTTTCTTAAAGCTCATGATTTTAACTTTGTCTGAACCATACCCCAAAGAAATTATTTCCCTCCAGAAACTGAACTGTAAGATCCAATTGATACGATCCACTCACAAATTGCTCTGTCAATACAGGTTACAAACTGACAGAAAAGGGAATTCATGCTACAGTCTAGCTCTGTCCGCTTCAACCAGCTCATACAGTTCAAAGCTTAATTGCCATTTCATACAACAGTCAAAAGCTGAAAGGTCATTTTAATTTCATTTTCATCTACATTCCTTTTATAAGGAAGAAAGTTATGATTTATTTTGCTTTTCATTGTTACACAACATTTTGTGGTTCTCCTTACTCCCATGATTATAAACAGATAACACTGCAAGTCTTTAATTGTTTTAAGTCTTTGGGGCTATTTTCTTTAATGAAGGCTGAAACTACACAGATGGGCTTTTTCAAGAATGTTGTAAATTTTTAGCCCAAAGCAAGTGCTGCGTTAAAGAGTGCTAATCATAACAAATCACAGCACTTTTGTTGTTTACAGGGTTTAATATTGTGATCATAAGTCGCACTTAATAAACAAACATACTTTGGGCAGAAGTACCTCCTTTTTGTGTCAGGGTGGGCCAAACCGAGTCTCATAGAGGCACTCAAAGACTGTGCCCTGGGGTCTTCCTTTCTCCCCTCCTTCTGTAGATAACCAAAACATTGTCCATCACGCTATCAGAAAGTTAGTCACTTCTTCATGCCATGCAAATGACAGAGAACAATTATAAACTGGCAGTGAGATAGGTGTGTTTCCACTCACACAGCAGGGCACACACAGAGCTCACTCCCTGTCTGCGACCTGAGGAAAATGCAGGCTCCTGTTTCGGGGCTGGACACACATCTGTCATCTGACAAGGGACACTTGCATGGTGTCACCTGGCGGATGCACTGCCCGTCACACAAGAAGGGAACGGCAGGTCAACAGAACAATTCCTCCAGCCACTAGCCTTCTCCCATCTCTCTCCTCCGCCTCAATGACAGAAAGCCAGAAGCCGGCTGCAAGCCAGAGAATTTGGGAAGGAAGGCCAGAGAAATTTGGAAGGTAGCTGCAAGCTAGGCACATTGGCGCAAACACACTGTCCAAATGTGACCAACATTAAACAGACTGCCATGTATCTTTCAGCTTTACATGGGCTGGCATTAGAAAGCAATTAATTAATTTGATTTCAAAGTTTTCATGCAATTCATTAATTGGGAGCAGGTCTGAAGACAAATTATCAAGCAGTACCTGTGACTGCCTGTCCTCTTGAATCAAGAAATATTTGAGGATTTTGCTTCTGCTCTCCCCCTTCCTTCCCAATTATATTTAAAAGTCTCTCTCCAGAGTTTGCTAAATTATCTTTTAAAAAAATATATATACACTTATATAGAAACAGAACACATGATGTAAAATAAAAGTCATTGACACGCTAAGATATCTAAAAAGATTACATTGATCCAGCCTAACAAGTAGATGAGCATTCCTTTTAGCACAAAGTCCTGGAAAGGACTGCCTTTAGAAACTGCTGTAGTTTGTAGCTACTTAAATCCCCAAAAGCAAGGCTCTCTTGCTGTGTTGCCACATACAAAGTGAGTATCTTGAAAAACATTGATGCTCAACAGTGTTGTTCGTGATTTATAAAGCAGTAGTACACCCAAACTAAGACCCCTCATACGAAGTAAACAGGTAAGACATCTATTTTAAGAAATTAAAGAAGAAAAATCAAAATCAAGGACCATATATCTCTAATGTCATTGGCTGAATAGTTGAGCATCCTCTCTCTACTTTAAAGAGGTGAGAAAAGATGAAGCTGTAACATATTAAGCATATCATGAAAAAAACACACCAGTACAAATCATGATCAAGTTACAAAGTGATTCCAAATGAACTATAATAAAAAATGTTAAGGATTAACCTAAAGATTTACACTGTATGCCACATTATGCTGCATCTATTGTGGTTTGTTGACGTATGATTATGAAAGAAACGTAAACCCAGTCAGATGAGAAAGATAGACTCCACGTTAATTGAAAAAGACAAACTAAGTGAATAATGAGTATATAAAAAATAGCCTATGCCATTTTTATCACCCATACATGACACTTACTCTCAAATTTATGGCAGAGACAATTGAACTATGTTTCAAATCACTGGAGGTTATTTCTTACCAGGAATGCCTCTGTGCATTTTTTCACCTCACTGTTTCTATTCTTATTCCATTACTATTGAAATACATATATATTACCAAAGCTGTAAATACATGTCTACTTAGAAGATGTCTACAATAATCACCCTGGTTTATCTTGTAAAGATGGATTCTTCAGCAAGACCCAGCATTCGTTAAAGCCTTGGAAACATCAATATGATACTTTAAAACAAAGAGTAAAGTTTTAAACAACAATACCCTTTTAAAATTGAACCAGCCAATGAAGAAGAGCTATGCTGTACCTAGGTGGCTTTTCTTATGATGGGAATGTGAGAAGCAAGTCCAGCAACAGCTGACAAGAAGGTCAAAAAAGGACAGTTCATTTTCTGGCATCAAGGGTAAATATAATGCCCAAAAAACAAAAGGTAAGCAAAATTAAACTCATGCATTGGATCCACCGTCTTGTAGTTTTCTTGCCTTGCCCTCTTCTGCGTGCTATTTCCAGGATGCAACTAAACAAATGGGTAAACAATATTAATTTGAAGAAAAAATTAGAGGAATCACATTGAAAAAAGGCCATTTGGACAACATGACTAAGCATTTAAACAAACTGAATAATATCTGGGTGAAAACAGTCTCTACAGCAAGAACATTGGCTTCCATTTAAGTTGGAGTTTTTGTTGAATAGAACAAGGAAAATGGATATTGGGACTGGATATAAGGTTCCATATGAACTAGAGAAAGAGTTTTATTCCATTTTCATAGCAAATATCTTCGTAACTTTTAAAATATGAACACAGAAGATTCAAACTGGACATACTGCAAAGTGTGAAAGGAAAACTGAATTAAAAAAAGCAATAGGACCCTTACTATAGTCACAGGTGTCATGAAGAGGGAAAAGATATAAATGATACATATATCTAATGATCATGACACCATCAAACACTTTGGAAAAAAATTCTTAACTCCAATTAAATCCCCATTACTGAAAAAACTCAAGAATTTTCTCTTTCTTTTTTCCAATCAAGATGACCGAAGCAACCGGCCCGATTTACCTTACAGGAGAATTAATATGCCTCTGGGGAAGAAGCAGTCTCCAAAATCCTCAGCTATAGACAAGCCAAAACTTAGACCCTGCATCAAAGAGTAAGGAAAAACAAAAACAAGCAGGCCTCCAACAATCTACATAACCAATAATAGTTTGACAGCAAGAAAAAAAACAAACACAAGTAACATCCCACCTTGCCAAACACCCACAAAAAGATCCTGAACATATAAACATGACAGAGGATACCTTTTCAAAGGAAGAAAAGGCACAACAGGGCTGGGCTTCCTTCACTAAACTGAAAAATCTCAAGCATCATCTAGAAGGTGTAGAGACACAAGTAGGGAATGAAGAAGTTACATACACTACCACACACCTCCCCGGTGTAAAAAGAAAGATAAGAAAGCAATAAAATTACTTTCTCCTCCCACCAGGAGTTCAATTCATAACCAGAGGACCCTGTTTCTGTTTCCAGTGTTTCCCTCCCACCACTTGAACAAGGCAGAGAACAGAGAATGGGATTGTGAAATCCCAACAATCCTCTGCAATAAGCCTATTGCCACACTGACCTTTCCCCTTCAACTTTACAGAAACAGCTTCCTCCTGTTCCCAACTAATGCAGTTAGCCCTGAGCTCAAGCTGTGGTTCTGCCTGGAACATTTCAGCGCCACTGACATGCAACTGTAATGACCCTGCCAGCATGTGTGACAGAATTTGTTTTTGCATTAAAGATATAATATTGTTTAGGTTCAAAGTAAAGCACTCACAAGTCAGAAAGTTTCCTGTGCAACTTTAATTCATCCCCTGGTGTGTTTATTCCCATTATCACCATGTTTAACTACAGGAGCACTTAGTATGTTTTCCAGTAGGACCCCTACTTGTTCAGAATAGTGGGTGGACGGTACTCCAACAATCAATCAAAGCTAAGAAGGGATAAGGAAATCCATATGATCACTCCTCCACTTGTTGCAGAAGTTGGAAATTGTAGGCAAAAAGACCACGGAGAGAAGGAAGAGCAAAATAGTTATGAGATTTCTGTATCTGTCACTGCCTCACTGCTATGTGAATACTGGGCTAAAAAAAAAAAAGGTGCTTTGTGCTTGTCACTAGACCTTAACTGCATGTTCTCAACAGAACCTGACAGGAAGAAGCAGCCGGCACTCGTAATGGCCACTGAATACAGACATCCAACTCGCATTATTTTCTGGAGAAACCAGCACAGCATGGAGGCAGGAGAATTTGAATTCTAATTCTATTCCACCATTGATTATTTTTTGCAACCCCAGATCACATCTTGTTTATTACACTAATTTTACCAACGGGAAAACAATATTCCCTCATCTCAAAGAGGTGCTGAATCAATACTTGTGAGCCATTAAAATAATACATTAAGAAGCACCCTTGAAGAAAAGCATGCAGAAATTAATAACTATGTACTCATTGCAGTCTTTGTACTGTCTAAGAGTTGCTTAATGAATAGTAAAGATATTACAGAGCTCCCTTCCTTCCTCCATTACCATACATCTTCACTACATTAATAGTTTGAGCAAAAAGAAGCAAGAGACTACATAATTAAAGATTACCAGAACCTAAGCACATCAGTGGAAAAAACTGCTCATGCAGTCTGAATTACTCTAGTTTCTAACTTTCATGCACTTAACTGGTAACCTAAAAAAAAAAAAAAAAAAAAAAAGAGGTTATGTTACACAAACTGTAATAAGTAATGCCATATTTTTCAAAAAAGGGAGCACATTATTGAATTTTTACATTGTATACCCATAATTATCCTTATATTTGTTTCCCTTTGATAATTCTGCAGGTAAGAATTAGAAGTTACAAACTATTGGTTGTTCCTTTCTACCCCATCTCCACCCTGCTGGATTTCTGCTTACTCTGTAATTACGCTGTCACAAAATTAGCAAGTGTTAAGCTCATTTTGCACTGAGTCTCAAAACAAAATTATGTGCGAATACAAATTAAGTTGAAAATATTACCGTTACAGTTGTAGAGAGGTATTATGTAGCATTTGTGCTACCATAATAATAAAACAAAGATTTAAAGGTCGTTGGTAAATCATTCCATTCTCTTCTTAACTTCAGTTCTACAGACAGCACTAAAGAAATCATCTCATTTTCTTCCAGAAAAGCTGAAGCTGTATACACTGTAAAAACACTAGATACCTGTACATAACTTAGGCCGTTGATCATAGTGACTCTGAAAGAACATATACACATCCCCCTTGAGGGAATATAGGTGTTCCCAGTTTCACTTCAAAAGACAAACTTTTATACAGCAGACTGGATAAAGATGGGAAGAAGGACAAGTTGTGTAAATGAGGCACCATGACAAAAGAAACAAATCACAGACTGGAATGATCGCATCTGCATCACACCCTCCCCCTCAAAAAAATCGTAAAAGCACTTAAAATATTGAAAAGTTTCAAGATCAGCTTCACCCAGTCAAAATAGCTCTGAAACAGACACACGCACACACAGTTCACGTGATCACAAGCTCCAGAATACAGTAATACCACAGAAAATACCATGGTTTGGAAAGGCTCTCTAAGGCTTTTTTTTTTTTTTTTTTTTACATGATTAATTATCTATGCCATGAGAAGAAAGCATAGGAAGCTTTCCTTTCTTCTGGTGGCCTTTCACGCAGATTTTACTACAGATGGTATGATCTACAAATAATGGGAGTTACAAACACTAGTTAGGAAAACACATAAGACAGTTGGCAGAAACGCTTTAAAGATGAGAAGACTGACTGGTAAGGGCAATATGTTTCAAGCCTTAACTCTTACAAACAAAATGTTAAAAAAAAAAAAAAAAAAAAGAACAGTCTTGAAAGGTGATGAGCTACACTAGATTCTAGCAGGTGCCCAGCCATGTAATCGAGTACTTAATTTCAGAGGGAAGATTTTGAAAAGCATGGGTAATTTGAACGGCTTGGCCAGAGCTACACAAGTTCCCATGGCAGAAAGAGAAGTTCTCAAAGTAAAGATACTCCCACTGAAACTGAAATTGTTTCCGGACGGCAAAGCCTTTTATGAGTTCTTCATGAAGATTAAAAAAAATCCTAAACTGTGAATATACAATTTGTTTTAATGGACAGCAAAAAGTAAGTTTAAAAACATGAAATATAAGCCTTGAACACAAAAAAGGTCACTGGTAGTTTTAAGTCTCTACTAACACTATTGCTGGTAACTTTTCATGGTGAGAAACCATCCCACTCCTATGCTCCGACGTATCCGTAAGAGCACGGACAGTCAACAGTGAGGCGTATTTGACCCATCTGACAACATGCCAGGGATTCAGTGACACCTTAATTCACTTCGATGAATTCACTAGCCTCAGCTGTTTAGCGGGGAAGCTTTTTAATTTTCTCAGTTCGCTGGGGGAAAAGGCCCTGCTGGCACCAGAACAGCGCGGTTTAACTCCCGACGGTACCTGCCGGGCCACCGACAACACCCCGAAAGGGAGAAACTTCCACCAGCGGCTAACGCGGCGGTCAGCAAGAGGGCCACGGGGCCTGACTGGCGTCCGCCTCCTTCCACACACGCCTGTCAGCGGAGGACCTCCACACCCCCCGCGCAGCTCTGCGGCGGCCCCGCACACCTCGCCCCTGCCCAGACGCGGACGGGCGGGCGGGCTGCGAGCCCTCCGCCGCAGCACGACAGCCCGGCGGCCAGGCCGGGAGCGGGAGCCAGACCTCTCTCCTTCCCCGTTCCGGGCGCGCCGAGCAGCCGCGGGGAAGGGAACGGCAGCAACGCGCCGGACGGCTGCCGCCGCCGCTGGGGCACAGGGGGAGGAAGTAACCGGAGAAGAGGGACTGCCCCGGGGAGGGAACCCCCGAACCCATGAAGCGGGAGGGAGCGTCCGGCGCCCGCCGAGGAGCGCTCCGCCGGGGCTGCGGCTCGAGGGGCTGCCGCCCCCCCCACCCCCCACCTCAAGCCCCGGCCGCGCCGGCTACCCCGGCCCCTCACACGCCGCACCGGCCCGCCCCCCTCGGCCTCCCCTCCGCCCTGCTCACCGCCCGCCCCCCGGGAAGCCCTCCCTCCCGCCTTCCCTCCCTGCCGGCGGCCGGCCTTACCTGCCAGGAGGCTGCAGACCTCCTCGGGGATGGCGGGCGCGCCGTGCATGCTGAGGGCGGCGGGGGGCAGCCGGGCGGCCGGGGACACCCCGCGGGCGGGGCTCGGGCTCAGCCCCGGCCCCGCCAGGGAGGAAGCGAAGACCCCGCCCCCCGGCCGCAACGGCACGGCCGCGAGCCACGGGGGCGGGGATTCCCGACACGGGGCGGGGCCGCGTGACGCTTCACGCCGTCCCTCCGCGCTCCGCCCGCTCTCCAGAGTCGCGCATGCGCTTCATCCCCCTCCCTGTGTTTATACTCGCTGCTGGGTGTTCCCCCGCCGGCGCCGGCACCGCCCCCGCCGCCAGGGACTGCCTCCCACGTGACGGCTGCAGCAGCCATTTTGCGTGAGGGCACCGTGCAGGTCCGTCCCTCTTGCCAGAATCGAACATGGCGCTCAGCATGAGTCATCTGCTCGCCTCCGCCCCGAAGCCCACGAGAAGTTGACTATTGGATGAGAATGCCCGGAAGTTGCTCTCTGATTGGTCCATTGATTGTCCCGCCCAAGTGCCCGGCCCTTCCCAAGCCGGGGGCTGGCGGCGCCGCCGTCCTCGCAGGGACGTGCAGGCTGGTGGAGGGGTAGCTGGACGCGAAGAGTGATCAATTTTGGACCCAATTTCTTCCAAATGTCTTTCCAGCCTTCGTGCGGGGCACGGTGCTGACCTTAGCTCGCCTGCTGGCAGGCGGGATGGCGCTCCTGAGGGAGTAAGGGAGAGGATGTCGGCGCTGGCATTTAGCAAGGCCCTGCTGGTTTCCCCTTTTCCCTCTCAGCCTGCTGTCGTTACCAGCGGCTGGGTTTGGGATAGCAGACCTGCCATCGTTACCGGTGTCAGGGTTTGAGATAGCAGCCCGACTTGTGCCATGGCTGTGCCGACATCCCAACGGTTGCAGCCGGCAACATCAAGCCAGAGAACTTGAGAGGAGGAAATCACATGCACACGTGGCATGCAGTGAAATAAGAAATGGAAAGTGAGGCAGTGGGAACAGGCCTGTTGGTATTGGCATCTGTTAGAACAGATGTGTGGGCAGAGGTAGGAAGAGATGCTGTCCCTAAGCAACACAGCTGGGCTGCTGGAAGGGCTGACTTTGCAGAAGTTTTGCTTATGGGACAGCTTTGATATATTTTTCCTGCAAATCCCTAGTTGTATGTAGTTGGAGCACATCAGTGATGTAATATGTTTAGTGTAGAAATAGTCAAAGTAAACTCTTAGCATGTGCTTCTGTGACCTTGGTGGTTTTGGCTGTATCTGTGTTATTACTACAGAAAGTGTTTGTGTTAGACCTGCAGTTATGTTAGCACATCTGTGTATCATACCGCTGTAGAAAAAAACAGCAAGGAAAAGAAGTTATATTTATGAAATTTCACTTTTATACCAGTGTAATTATATTAACACTTGTGGCACAGCTGGCAGTACAGCTGTATCAGTCAGGTATTAAACAGTTTCGTACTTCTGCTTGATGTAGCTGTGCCAGCTGAAATCTGCAATGTAGATGTGGTGTTAGATTATATTGTTCTCCTGACCTCTCACATCTCTTTTAATTACATGGAACAACTCATTTCAAATACATCTGGGTTTTCAAAGCATTGCAGCTTTATTACCTGGTTTTATGGCCGTCTTGACTGAAACTCAAGCAGTTAACTAACTGACCTGTATAATGTTGCATAATGATTTTTATGTTAGTTATCTAATTTCAAAATAAACATGCATGGACATCTGGGTGCATATGTGTATAAATAGATCTTGCCTCTTTATTTGTATAAATACCTACTACGCTTCTGGTACAAGAACATGTTTGAGTAATTTTTTCTGTGGTTGGCAAGGAGGGTTCTTTGGGCTTATGTTAAACTACATGTTTCAGATGTGCAGTCTTGGGAAGCTGCCATAAGGAATGGGAAAATGGCTTGTAGTCTAATTTGCTTGCCCTTTTTCAGGTTAATCGTAATCCTGCTTTCTTGTGTTGACTTTATGGCTCCATCCATTTCTGTTCCAGAAATGAGTCAAGGGTGTCAGCTGAACTCTGTTGTAGTCTTTCTTTTGAGATCACTTTTCCTGGTAATTTATTCCATATGTTTACTGTTTGTGTGAGCTTTCCCTGAGTTTCAGAACATAAAATGGGAAGAAATAACTTACCGTTATTATTTCCCACCCCCCATACTCTAGTCACACTGGGTTTTTTTCTACTTACTTTTTTCTTAAAGACTTCCTTGTTGTTGCACTGAGGACCAGCCCATCACACAGTTAGCAAGATTTGTGACCCAGGCCTATTTTAAGCCTTGTTAAGTTCCAGATTTACTCATAGTTCCCTAATTTTTAAATCTACTGCTAATAGGAAGCATAATTCAAAACAGACTCCTCCACTGAAACAAGTCTGGCTTCAGCATCGTTTCAGCCTGGTTTCTGAGGATTCCACAGCTTGTGCCTCATCGAAACCAGACACACTGCTTTGCCTAATCAGGCCCATAGATCAGGAGTTCTTGATGTGTGGGTAGCAACGCCACAGGGAACACACAGAAGTTTATCGTCCTTCTGTGTGAGGAGAGCTACGAAAACAGGGGGTTCAGGAGGAACAGCCTACCTGAATCTGCAGAGAGCAGCTGTAGGAAGAATAAAGTTTCCCATTCAGGAGCAGCATCATGGCCACCTTGACCCCCTGAAGAAATCCAACATATCCAGCGTACTGGGAAATCCAGCATTTTTCCATTAAATGTTCCACTTTTCTGCAGCCATGCTTTTAAAACTTAGATTCTAGGAGAAGAAGGAAGCAGGACCTGTGTGCAGATGCTGCTTGTTCTCTACATGTCCTTTAATAGAAAATTAATTGGATTACACTGCATGCTCCCTGCACTATTTCATACAGGTGGCAGCAGCCTTGTTGAGGATGCTCTGTGTTCTCATCTGTTCATCCCGTTGGCTGTCCATCTTCTTTTGACAGGTTCAAAACAAAATAGCTAGTTGATAATCAGAATATTTATAATTTTTAATCATTTAATTACATTAAACAGTAGTTGGCAAAGATTTCTGGCATGCACATATAGCTGTTAAACTGAAGGAGCACAGACTTTCTTTACAGAAGTGCTTTCTTTATAAAAGAAATGCAAAAACTTCTGGGTTTAAAAAAATCAGAAAATTATGTTATTGAATGACAGTACTCTAAACATGGCAACTCTTTATGTATTTTGACTGCGGCTGCTGCACCAAAGAAAAGCTGCGGTGCCTCTAACAATGGAAAAACATACTCTGAACCCTTTGTCCTCTGGCAAAACATCATTAATGTTTTCTTAGGGTTTGTTACTACTGTTCAAGTTAAAATTATTTCCTCACAGGCAGAGATACATTCAGGACACCATAGCAGTTTTTTTGAGAATAAGTTTACAAATTAACTTTGAGCATAAAGAAGAGCTAGTACTTCATGTAGCAACTCATTAAAATTTTGTGTATCCTCTTCTATTCAGAATCCACCTCCATGAAAGCTTTCTATTTTGCTGTCCTCTTACAAGCATTTTATACAGAAACAAAATCTTTGAAGCATTCAAGTATTGTTTGCACAGTTGGGTTGTGTTGGCTGTACTTTGTTAAGATGTGGAAATACGGTCTTGCACTTAGAATTCAGCCCATTGAATTCAGCCCGTCAAACATGAGCTGAACACGCTCTGCAATTTATGGGATGCTTTGATGATCACAAATGGAACTAAAATGTACTCAGTGAGACTGTAAAAGTTTTGAACAGCGAGTGCTTGTTTCTTTATTAGTTTATATGATGAAAAATTGCTACAGCAACCTTTTTTCTACACAGTTTGAAGACTTCGGTGTCACTGTTTTATGTTCTGAGTTACAAAACTGATGTGCTTTTCTTTGTGAAGGTGACCTGCTGTTTATGGAGTACTTACCAGGTTGGTACTGCCTTGCTCTGAATGTTGCTTTCTGTAAGCCTATCATTTTGAGACCTCAGCCTGAGGGTAGCAATTCCCAACAGGTTTAAAAACACATATCAAGAAACACAAGTCATTCCCTTCCCTCTCCCATGTTTTCCCAGCTATACGACAACAGAGAGGTGCTGAACTGAAAAAGATCGAGAATGGTCCTCTAGAACATTAACTATGCGCCGTATCATGACTACCTGTTCAGCTTTCAGAACTATTATTTTTGATGCTGAAATCTTTGCCTTTCCAAATACGGAGCAACAAGGGCATAATTCTTAATTTTTGTACTTGAATACATTCCAGCAATGTCTAATTTTACCTAACTATTACCTCTGGAAAGAAAGATTGGTGTTTACGTTATCAAAAGTACAGGATAATAACTATAACTTTGAATGATGTTTTCTAAGCATTACATGTTGTGGGAAACATTTTTGCATAAGCATTTCTTTTTACCTGAGCATCCATTAGTTTGGTTAGGATTGTGCATTCTCCAATATTTTCTTAGACAAAAAAGTTTTCTGTAGCTCATCAAGTTAAAGTTCAGTGTGTTTTTTAAAAAAGTTTTATTAAGAAAACTCATATCATATAAAGGCTTCAGAGTTTCACTAAGATCCCATTTTGAGGTGATTTTTCTGCGTTGATTCAAATGGAACATCCTGAAAGTTAGTTTTGGCACAGGTGTGAGATTTCAGTGGACATTTTGTTTTGCTGAAGTCTATGAAAGCAAGCCAAAAATAACTCCCCAAGTACCAGAGAAGATGACCTCTGCTGCTCATCATGTAAACAGTTCCAATAAAGTGGGGAGACAACCAGCTGAATACAAGTTGCGAGATTTCAGCTCATACTAAATCCATTTGTTCCTGTTTGTATATAGCCCTTTGTTCTTAGACATCTTAAAATGAAATACTAAAGGAATGAAGACTCTTCCTCTCACCATTTCTGCTCTTCAAGATGTGTAGAGATGCCCTGACAGGTCTTCTGCAGCTAAGCATGGGTTTTAGGAAGGAAGTGGGGAGGGAAGCTCTGTTTGACTGGAGTTAATAATTAGATCTTACATAAACTTTTCTTTACCCCCTATATAAGCTCGATACCTAATGAATGTTTTGGAGCAATGAAGAGTCTTAATAACTCTGAGGTGAGTAAACAGGCATAAACATCCTGTTGCATTCTCCAGAAGTAAAAGCAAAACTTCATCATTCTTTGAAAGGTAGATGAAATGAAAAGAAAATCTAGGTAATCTCTAATCTAAATTTAGTGTTCTTTCTAGTTCCTTTAGCCTTTTATTAACTATGATATAATGCATTGAGTCATATTTTAAACAAATTATACCATAGGTAATGAAATTAATGAATACTTTTCCATGCACTTCTATGTGAATATCCTACATCCTTTTCCTTTTGCAATAACATCACTTCAATCCCCTGTGCCATAAGACACTCACCATCGTCTGAGCCACTGTCCTCTTTTTATTCCCTCTATGCCTCTTACTCCATCAGTGAGAAAGGGGCAGCATTTTCTGTGGCCAATTTGGAGAGATTGCTGTGGTGTTTGGCCTGCCAGCACTCTTCTGCTAGCCTGCAAGCCAAACAGAATAGGTACTTGCTGAGCCCGGGTGGCAGTCTGTTCCGCAGTGGTGTCATTAGCCTGGCTCTCTGTCCTTCATCCAGCAGCTGCTTTTCAAGAAGTTTTTAGGAAGGTAATATCTGAAGACTGTACCTACCAGATATAGCAATCGGATTTTAGGGAGGAATCAGTAGGTGGACAGGCTTCCTTGAGTAATCAAGCAAAAAATTTTACTTCAGAGTCTCGGGGGGGTAAATTTGACAATAATTAGCAGAAGCCTTGAGGCACAGTCAGCTTAAGTGTCCCTGTCTGCTAGTATCACGTGTTTTGTGAGCAGCAGGGCAATCCCCTTTTTAAAGTTCCCTCATCTGTACATTGTAGAAGGAGCAGGAACAATAGATTTGCAAGAAAAAAGTCATTTCCAGAGTTGCAAAACTTTTCTGTGTAATGCTACATTTCCCTTCACAGGGGAAATAAAACAGTCACTTTGGTTTAAAGTGGAACTGAATCAAAATCAGGGTAAATTCTAAATAAAATTTCTGCAATAAGCTACGGAGCACTGGCTCCCAGCCTCTGAATTGCCAATCTTTTAACTGAAATAAAGACAAAGAACTTCCTAAACAAGTGGCATTTCTCAGAGACATACTGAGAGCCTTCCACTAAACATTAGTGAAGTGGTAAGCTAAGAGTTAAAAAAGTTAAAAGGAGTTGCTGTGTTATTTTTATTTTTAAAAAGTCAAAGTGCACTTTGGAAGAGTGCTTCCATCAGCCTAAAAAAATGAATATATGACAAATTATAGTCTATCTAACAAGAAGAGCTAAATGTTATATCATATGCAAAGGCATTAGCTCTCCATCTTTCTTTTTAAAACAGCTTGAATGAATTTTTGTCTTAATGTACTTAACTCAGGTTTTTTCCTTGCAGCATTCCTAGCTTTTTTATTATTATTATTTTGCTACTCTTATATGATTGCCACAAACAGCAACAAATCCAGAAAGGATCATAAAATTTCAAATGAAATAGCTATTCTTGTTGTCTGAATTCAACATTGTTTCTGGGAAACATAGATGAAAATCTTCTTCAGGCTCACGTAGAAAGGACTGGTCCAAGCGAGGCAGATATATAGGCTCATTTCTTGCCATGCAAACTCATTTTCTCTACAAGAGGAACATCATCAATTACCTTCTTTAAAGTGATACATAGATATGTAAAATATCATGCCAAATAAGAAGCATTTGTTGTCTCCACTAGAAATTGCATTTGATCCCATTTTATTAAAGTGCTCAGCTGATAAACTTCACCTCGATGAATTTAGTTTAAGCTGTGAATTATTATTTTGTAAAATAGAGAACCTTGAAAAACTCCTGATGCAAATACACTTTATTTATAAAGTGTCTTCTGGGATATCACATGGTTTACAGTGAGACTACTCAATTAATAAAATAGCTTTTCTCAGCAAGTATACAATAATGTCCATAAACTACAGTATGCCTGGCTAAAAGTATGCCAAGACAATCATAGCAATATGCTAAAGAGGGCAAGCAGACCCCAAGCCAATATTGTCTCACTTCTTTTTCTTCTTAATTTAATAAAAAGCTCTGAATACAGAGACTGATGGGTTTTCAAGTTCTGACTGACAGGTTTTCAATTGATCTCGGTACTTTGTAGCTCCCTACACTTGGGTGACTAAGCACCTTACAAACCCAACCAAAACAGAAACCTTACAAGGTAAAGAGAAGTTATTACCCCTAGACTGTAGAAACAGCGCCCAGGAGGAGAAGTGGCTTTGCCAGGATGACAGGGGAAGTATGTGGCATCATGTGGAAATCAGCCAGATCACAGAAATCCCAAATGAGTACATCCACTGCTGGGTCATACCACCCCTCCAGCAAGCCACGGTAAAAATCATTTGGCCATCACTGGCTCGCCAGAAGGTCGTTTGATTCCTGTCCTTTCTGTGAAAGGTGTTATGTGTAGACTCTGTAATTCTTCAGTCTCAGGCTGTGCCTTTGGGGACTACCCTACATCCCCACCAGTTGGCACAGTGCAATCCTGCTAGCTTGACAGAAATGCCTCCATCACTGTTTTCGCAGCTTCTTATCTTTCCCAGGCACGAGCCTGATGCTAACATAATCGATGCTGTTAACAGCTAAAAAGCTAAAAAATTTAGAAGGAGACTGTTATGTTATATTTAATTTAAGAAATCAAAGCATGCTATGTAAGACTCCTTCCACAAGATTGTGTTTGCGTTCGGCGATATCTATATGGATCTTTCCACATATGTAGCTCCTGGTTTCAACCACGATGTGAAGAACCACCTCAGCCTCATCACCCATCTATCCTTGCCATTGCCAGTGAGGCTGCTGACCTGAAAACCAGCTGCCAGTTCCGTGGTGTCAGCTGAGCAAATGTCTCCATGATGTATAAAGCATATAAATCCATAAAGTATGGAAGTGTTGTGCTTTCATCTTACACTGCTAAGCATTAAAGATTCAACATTCTAGACCTAGTCACTGACAAATAAAAGAAAACGAGGGTAGGACACAGAAGGCAGTCTCAGCGCTTCCCAATCAACTGCTGGTAAGCTTGATTTTGCCTAATATACTGATCCATCTTACCCATTTCTGCTTAAAAGTTTATCAATGCAATTATTCCTAATGAAAGTATTAAATACAGTGCCAAACTCATGAGCCAGAGGGCTGTTTTTTCAAGTTTTTCATTACCTACTAAGTAAATTAATTAATGCAAATGAAACTCTAGTGTCATAAAGCCACATCCTGCTCTAATTGAAGACAATGGCAAAACTGTCATTGACCTCCATGGGAACAGGTTCAGGCCCATAACTTTCATATATCGTACATTAAGCGACATAATCAGAAATACTATCTTCTGCCATTAAAATGATATATGGATATAGCATGACAAGTAGCAGCACAGGGACTCATCTGATGGCTGTAATTAGAGGTTTTTAATGACAGGTTAGGTATGTTTAATATGCAATTCCACATTGATGTTACACTATCAGATTCTATTCGGAATCTTTACACATAGCATAACTGAATTCAGAGGCAGATGAATGTTCCTGATATTTCAAATTCAGCAGTTTTGCTGATTTAGCACCATCTGAAGCATGCACCATGTGGTGAACAAACACTACAAGCAAAGATGTTTTCCACAGAGATTTGTCAGGGATTTAAAACATTAACACTTTCCTGCTCTCCTTACAGATAGACAAAAATGTTGCTTTCTATTTAGATGCAGAGAGCTGTGCAATCATTCTAATAGGTATAATTTCATTATCTATCTCTGAGGAATTTAGGTGTGGAGCCAACTCCATGTATTAGTTAATAACCAATCCATTACTTGATTAACTGACTTATATGAAGAAAGCTTATCATCCATAGATTTGTCTGCTTGGAATTAAGTCAAAACAAGATATTGAAAAGATGATAGTTTTTTCAGGTTTCAATATCTTACAGAAAAATCATTATGCCAGATTACAATGAAATATTCTGAAGAATAATACATGCCTTAAAAATAGCAGATACTACAAACGCATACAATGTAAAAATAGCCCAAGGCACCACTAATTAAGCATGAGCCAGTGCTTCCAGTAAATTCATGGCAACTGCAAGCAACAGGAAAAGAGTTGTCTATCTCAAAGCATTGCCAACTTACTGTAGAAACTTGATCCAAAGGGTTTGAATATCTCATGGATATAAGATTCCCAGTTCATATCCTTATATGCAATCGCCTTCTCTTGGGATTTTTTTTTCTCCTCCCTAGTTATCAGTAGCTTCTTCAGAGAGTCATCACTGCCTGATATAGCAAGATTTAGGAATTCTATGAGCTGATATGTTTCTTTTCCTGACATAGTGTTAGGAGTGTATTCTGGCCAGGGAGCCTGAAGCTAAATACTTCAGCATTCATAGCCATGCCAGGGATTCTTGGAAACACCTGCACCTTGCAGTTATGCAAATGCCTTTGAGATACATCCGAACACTCTTTATTTGCACCATACCAACAGCATGTCATCTGAATTAATTTTTGCATTCTTGTCCTGATGGGACATGGCTCTGAATATAAAAATTTACATATGTGAGTGCTGTGTGGTTAAAGAGGTATTGATGCTTTCCCAAAATTACCCAACAGATCTTTGCTGGCCAATGATATGATTAAACTAAGATACCTTTGTGGGCTGCATATTCACAACCCCAATTCACTGACGTGTACACTCTTTCACAGAGATGCATCAAGAGATGCGTCCAATAGTGATGTGAACAGGTTGAGAGTCAAAGGTACACCAGTGTGAGAGTAGTATCACAGTCTTAAATAAATGCAATACATCAATGCTTCTCAGCACTGTCCTGCATGACAGCCTACACCTTGGGGTGAAAAGGGGTCCTTCGCTCCTTCTTCAGCAAAATCAGGTCACCTGGAGAGCAGAAATGAGGTGGGAGAGACCACGTTCACCTGTAGTCCTTCAAAACATCACTAACTTTTTGTTTAAAAGGATCAGTAACATAACAATAATAGCTGGTGCTGGAATCAGCATCAGAGAAGATTCTGACTATATCACCTGTACCTCAGGAAGGCTGTGGCAAGATTTGTTCATTTCCTACGTTGTGGCTTCATAACGTACAGATCTGAAGACTATTACTCAGAAGATTGTCCTTTTTCTTTCAATCTCTGACTCCTCCATATGTATTTTTCTTTCGGTTGTGTGACACTAGCAAAGTAAAACCTTCAGTAGGTGGTTTATCTGAAAGCACAACTCTAAGAGGAGAATCTGATCTGCATATTTTTGTCACATTTCATGCCATATATTTGTCTGAAAGGGGTGGGGATGATGTACCGGTAGGCAAAGTACTTTTATCACACAGCTTTCTAGCTTTATCTATCAGCTTTCTATAAATGAGAATAAATAATGGTGTCAAGCTGGGCATTTACTTCTAGGTGTTCCTAAATCAAAGAGGAAAGATGAGGAGATAAGATGATGATTTGCTTTCACTGCAAGGAATATCCCTGTTACTGAGTATTGTTTGCAAAAGAGTATACCTTCTCTGAGGGACATGGGAAGTCCTGCCAGCCCAGTAGCCTCTCTAGAAAAGAGAGGCTACCAAGCAAGGGGCTCCAGATTTTGTGGGTCCTGTGAGTGTATGGGAGAGCAAGCAGGTAGTTGCCTTTGGTCTATTCTTTCACAGAAGATATCACCTTCTTTCTAAATGCGTACTTTTATGACCACTGGAACTACTGAAACCAACCATTTTTGTCTTGTCGTTGACTATGAGCTCTGAGGGAGGTTTGTTCACAGGCTGGCACGTGTGAAAGATCCTGCTGTCTGTCTCCAGCATGAATTCTCTTAGGTCTTTCAACTTTGGAACCACACTTCAGCCTTTTCTTTGTCCAGAATGTATGGGATCTGCTCTTCTATTCATCTTCATATCTTCATGAACTTTTAAATAATTTAAGTATCTGTGAAACATTTGCTCATTTCTAAAGAGGTTGAAATCAAAAAGTTTCAAAGACAGTATTGGGTACATACACAGACCTAATGCAAACAAATGCACAGCACCAAGAATGCCATGTTTGTGCGTGGCTCTGTTAAAACGACACGTCGTGGATAGTAGCTGCCTGCAGGAATTGCTGTCCAGTTTCATGTTTGAAGCTGAATGTATTATCTTTAATTATAATGAAATTGCTACCTGTTTTTGTTACAGCTTCTGCCTGACCACGTTCTAATATGCCCATGGCAAGGAAAATATTGTTTCCATTCCAATTGGCATAATGAGAAAATGCATTTAATGTGTTGGCTTTAACACAGTATTTATCAGAAAATTATCCTTTGAAATTGTCAGTTTATGGCATGATAATTAGATCTGGTACTTGAAACCTGTCAAGTAAAAGCAAGCTTTCTTCAATAATCGTATTCCTTTTCACTTCACAGGTGGGGCCTAATAAAGTGAACTACTGAAAAGTATTGAGGCAATAGGAGGCTTGGCATTTCAGTAAGTGCAGCAAAAACTGTATCCCAGGAAATTGCTTGGCAATGTTTTCCATATACAAGCTTTCTTCATGAGTACATCCTTCCCCCTTACAAACCAGAAGGCAGAAGACAACTGAGCAACAAAGGGTGGAGGGAAAGGATATGGTAGCATAACTAATAATTAATAAAGGTATGGATGGTATCTGAATATTAATAGGATACCTTAAATATTGACTTTGATCCAGTATATTTTTTTGAATGAGATATGGTCTGGCTTGGCCTAACCTGCCCAGCTGACCATGGTCTGGCTCACAAGAGAAAAGCCTTTTCAATGTAAGTACCCTAAGCAGTAAGTTAAACTCTGAGAAGTAATAGTGGAAATGTTATTCCACCTCTGGGAACAGGGAGGTAAAAAAGCTAATTGTTAATTCTAAAATAAAGTCCATGGAGCAGCTGTTTCCTTGTTTCAGCTGAGGGCATCACACTGTTGCCAATGAGAGTTGAGAGAGTTAGCCTGAAAATTATAAAATTCTTTCCAAATATTAATTTGCTTAATATAGAGTCCAATGAATTATGTTCAGATGAAACATAATGAAAGCAAGCCTTCTTGTAGAGGTTAAGACTTTCATAAATTTAACTAATTCATTCTTTAATTCTAATTAATAGGACCAAGGAATAATACTGGGTTTTTTTTCCACTGGCTAATCAAGAAGTTATACCTACCTGTAATAAGATGATACAGTATGCATATAAATAGCAGCATCTAAGATATCTGTGATCTTATCTGCAGCATTTACACTATTCTGCTGGCAACAGAGTGACCTAGCAGCTATGCAAAATTGTTGTTGAAGGACCTCTCACAGAGCCTGAGATCATATCATGAAATTTTAATTGCCACATTTGTTTCTCATGACTGCCCCACACACCCCCCACACACTGTCCCCACAAAGAGGACTTAGAACAATGGCAGAGTGTCCCCCTTTACATGGGGAGTTCTGCACCTTATTTCCACCAAGATGTTGAAAGACAGCTAGGAAACACTTCATATCATACAGGTTAATTAAAGAATTTCTATATTTTCAACTAAGTTTTTTAAATTATTAAGTTTCTTCTCTTCCTCCTGCAAGCACTGACCACATATTCCTGTAATGCACTTGAAGGTCTCTTTATCTAATGTGAAAGAGAGAAAGATATTTATGTAGAAGTTTTATCTTTTGGCCTTATGATCATTCCAAATAAAACAAATGCTGATGACTTTTTGCATGGCACAAATTAGTTCCTGATTTAAAGTGCTCTAAATAATACCCTAAACAGTTGATGGTGCATTTTAGACTTTGAGAGGGAACAGTGGTATCAGACACCAAAGTAGCTGTGAATCTGCAGTCTCCCAGGCAAGGCCTTGCTAATCACTGAGTTCATGGCACAGATTATACTCAGACACAGGGCACATGGAAATATTCCATCAAAGTATGTTATAATTTTTGTTTAAAGTCTGCTTCATTATGCCAGTGAAAATCAACAGTCAAATGCTGTAGTTTTAAAAAAACAGAACTGTTTAGGGTCATTTTTCTCTTTCTTGGGCAAAGAAAATCACAAACCATTATATGTTAGGATACAGTCTTTATAGAATTCTAAGGGCAGTAAGTTGTCATCAATGATAGGTTCAAAATTCTGTGTATACAAGCTAATGCTTTCTTTAAATTTGATTCATTGTCCACACGCAAATTATATTTCTGTGTTATTTTCTCCTGCTTGTTCTGTTGCTGGTGATTAATAGAAAAAAAAAAAAAAAAAACAACCAGAAAGTACAACTTCAAAATATTTTTTTAAATGTAAAATTTTAATTTTATGGTTACCTCTTTTAAATCACTAAGAGCAGAGTCCACTATGCAGACAGGCTTTGTCTGGATCTGTACAGCATGTTCTGTGTTGCTGAATACCCAGCAGGCCATATTACAGTTTAAGTAGACTTAGAAGAACCCATGTTTCAAAATCTTGTTCAAATCCAGTTTTTATTTAGCACAAGTTATACTTCTAGACGCAAAATCATTATTTTGAAGCAAAACTTACAGGACTTATCTCCATGGCAATTGTTCTTCACTCATTTGTTCTTTTAAAAAAACACCAGAAACGTCTTGTGTAACAGAGAACTGTCCATCCGATATTGAACCGTCTTGAATAACCAGATAGTTTTTGTTGTCTTTGGCAATGATCAATATTTTGTACTTCAGAGGAGGAACAGAAACCTTGCAAATTCATACTATCAACTAGCTGATTGTGCAATGGTCATCTCATGCACTGATACATGGGATTTTAGTAAGACATCTTATTGTGAATTTTATGGCTTTGGTTATAATGCACATTTGGTAGATTGACACCATAATACATCAAGAATATTTTCCTTTTATTTATTTTTCTGAAACAAAAATATTAGAACTCTAGAGACTCAGACTCATGGCATGTAGTAATCTAAATTCTGTGCAATTTCTGTAGCATTTTAAAAAGGATTTAGGCATTGATTCACTCCACTTCTTAAGCTTAAATGATTGACACAGCTAAAGTCCACTTTAAAAATGGACTTAGACAACTTCAGTGACATTGACTTATAACAAAACTTAGGTTCTTAAGTGCTCAAAATACATCTAAAAAAAAGTCTCAAACCATGCAACACTGAAGGCAGCAACTGCTTGCTACTTTTAAAAATCTAGGTCCAAATTTGAATGAGTGCCTAAGTAAACATTCAGAACTTGGTTCATAAACTAAACTATGGGAAATCTGTCCTGAAAAACACCAGGGTTTTTGCCTACTAATATGCCCAAAGGTGTGCCTGGAGTCATTAGGGAACAAAGACCTGTCTGAGAAACATTATGAAGATTAATAACTGTGCATACAAGATTGGAAAGGAGCAAACAGAGGGCATATTGCTTATTGCCTGTATCTATCTGGGACTGGGATGAAAAATAAATCAAATCCAGAAAGGTTTTCAAAGAGGTTTTAAAAAAAAATTAGGAGTTGTAGCAGGGGAGGGGGAGTCCCAATATAGGTACAAACAATCTTTCTTCCCACCTCCTGGAACATTTGAAAGAAGTAAGACCTGCTCTGAAAGCTGGAGGCTGATGGTAAAGTACAGATGCAATATTTTCATATTCTTTTAAGTAACAGAAGTAATTTTTGCAGGTATCATAGGCACTGAAAAGTCTGCATTTTGAAAGTTGAGGCATGTAAGATGATGAGGTGCATTAGAACATGTTACCTGGTTTTTGGCCATTTTGTTTTTTAAAACTCATCAACCCACTTAGGGAATATTTGACATACCTATGTGTAAATGGAAAACTTAGTAGAAGGCTCACAGCCTCCTTGCATCTTTATTCCATCCTACCTGTAAGACATTAGGCACTAAATAAATTGAACAATCTTTTGTCCTTACACCCAGAAGACAAACAATTAAGCACAGATCCATGCAGTGCTGAATGAGAAGGTGAAGTAGTTTGGGTATTCTTACAGAGAAAGGTTAAATTTCACGTTCCAACACGTAATACCCTCTCAGGTGGCTCATCTCTTGCTCGGAAGGCTCAGTCCTGTGGGATGTGCAGCAGAACTTTTGGAACAGAAAGAAAAAGACAGAGATGTATGGATATAATGTCACAGTCATGGATTGCAGTTACTTGGCTTGAACTCTTTAAAATTGCTCAGGTCAGAGGTGACAAGATAAAGGGAAATTGATTCAATCAGTTTTAAAGCAGTTTTCCTGAGTTACTCTAACAAGCACTTGACTGATTTTATCCCTTTTGTTAGAACCAATGGAAAGAAGTAGCTGCACTTCACAGGGTCTTATTCTTCAAACCAAAGTCATCTAGAAGAGCAAATCCAGAGTGGTTTTGGTTGTAACTGCCTGCAAAGGATTGTGGTGCATGCATGCAAAAGACAAAAAAAGAATAATTTTTTGGTATGTAGTTCATTTCACTGAGAAGTATAATTTCACTTAACAAGCACCACCTTGCTACCTGCTCCAGGATGAATCAGATTGGTGCATATCGACAGGATTGGACTCCGGCAGAAAACAGTCAAGGAGCCAGCCATCAAGTCTATTGGTAGACAGCTTTTTTGAAGCATTTGTCCACAGGGATAAATTCATCTTGGCTTGTAGAGGAAAATGCATATAGTGCATACCTGCACTGAGAAGGATTTCTATGCTCGGAGCATTTATCGCTGGCTTTGCTTAAGGAATATGCCAGAGATGAGAAGGTTTAGTGCTCATCAAAAGCTCTGCAGAACTGCCATCAGAAGAAGCTGCAGGGTAGACAAGCTGAATCAAACCACATCCTCTGCCATGGGCTTAATGCTCCCCTGACATGACAGCTAGTGGGATGGGTCTGGTTTTGCAGCCAAGAGTGTAATTCTTGTGAAGGATTAAAAGAAGTTTCAGTACAGGATCAGGGCAAATCAGATTTCACAATGCATTAGAATTTTCCAGAAGAAAGTTCCTTCTTACTTTTTATTGCTTTCCCCTCGACTCTTTCTTTATTTCTGTCATTATAATGTCAGAGTCCAGAAGCTAGATGAAGAGGCTCAATACAAAACACCTCTACTCTATAGGGTGATCATGGCATTTGCCCTTACCGAGTCCAGTATAGCTGGCTTTTTCTTTTCACACATTTCCAGACCCTTTCAGGTTTTTTTTGTTCTAGTCTGCCCTTTAACAATGTCATCTTCCTTTTAGGATACCATTTGTCATTCTCTCCCTGTTTTATCCAAATAAGTGGAAAGATCCACACCATTTGCTGAACCATATTTAAGCTCTCCAAATGACCACTAATTTTAATATTGACTTATGGGAAGCAGTCTTAATGCTGAGTAGTGGTATTTGTGATCTTGATAACATTTCTGAATGTCAGCTGCAATCATTTTGCTCATAATTGGTTCTGATTACAACATTTATTTTCATCATTTTCATTTTAGAACCTCTGTAGTGTTAATAACAAAATGCATTGAATGTAAAAAGCATACAACTTTTTCTGCAGCTCTCCTGAGATGACTCTGTGGTGTTCTTGGACATGAAAAGATTCTGCCCCATTCATGGATGGCATGGAATATGTCATAAAGAGTATGTTTGTGACATCTTTCAATGGAATTAGTAATTGATGAATTGTGGTATTGTACAAGAAGCACAGCTGCTGTATAACACAGAGTCTTACAGGTAGAAAGCACTCTACAGGAGAAAAGCCTTCAAAATATAAAACTTCTACTGTCATCATCTGCAGAATACTGGAAATTCACAACACGAAAATGTCCAGGTTATAAAGTTGCAAGCTGCACTAATGTGGCAGTTAAATTTACTACTCTGAAAGCTGCACTTGTAAAATATTTATGAATACATGTGGTTGTCACTGCAAAGAAACTGCACTGTCAGCTCAACTTCTCTCCCTGATTGTTTCCTTTCCCTGTCTTCCCCCACTGGATTGTATTCCGTGAAATTCAAAGCATGAGCCTAACCTTACTTTAAAAATACCTAGTAGGAGGTATTACACTGCAAAAGAAAAAAAGACAAGCTGCTTCCATGATATTTTGGTGCAACCATATTCACTGTTTTATCCACTCAGAAAGGTTTCAATCTGGTATTCTTTAATGGGAGATTAAATTTGGTTTTCACGTCTATCGTTTTTCAAATTAAAAAATGAACTGTGAAGAATGATTTCAATTTTTTTCCACAAAATTTAAACTGTCCATTAACTCATCAAGTGCACTGCTTTTGCAAGTGCCCTGCATAGCTGCCTAACTGGGCTTTGTGAGAGAAGAGGGTTGAAAATGAGGCTGGAAGTATTAAAAAATATGCTACGTGCTTTAAATACATATTGTAACTTTCCTTTTTCTTTGTCCCAAAGAGGTCACAGCTTTCATATTTAAACAGTGACTAATTTTACATCTATTTTGCATATGAACCCTCCCATTACTGTGGGATGTCCCCATGTACATCTTGGAGGTCTCAGGAGCTAAATAGACTATACAAGAAAGGAAGCATGAGGAAGAAGTCTTCTGGTGTCCTTACCGGACGACAAATTGACATCAGTGTGATTTTTCTTCAAGAGGTGTTCAGGGCTGGATCCTTTCTTAATGTAATATTGAATTTTGGGAAAGAAAAAAAAAAAAAAAAACCAACAGAAAAAAAACCCCAAGAAATTAAAATGTTAATTCTAGTGTTCAAGTTGCTCAGTTGTGATAGCATGCACACAGCAGGTATGACCACATTTATTTAGTACTTGCACATCTTCAAATACTGTAGCCCAAAGTACCAGTGAAATGCGTTTGCAAGTACCCATACTGAAGGTTGGGGCCAAGGGAAGAAGTGTTTGCAGATGAGCTCGGAGTAGTAGCTGCAGCGCTTCTCCGTTGTACCTCCAGCACTTCAACAGCTCCAAAGTCAAGACTGACACTGCTAAGAGCAGTCCACCTCTCCCAATACATGTCCCACTGAACAGAGTCCACACCACCATGCCAACCAGACTCCGCAGCCTCCACACCCTCATGCCCACTTGTTTCATCAAAAGCTCTGCCACACACACAGATTTCCTGGGCGTGCTATGCTTTCAGCCTAACAACAGCATGCTTGTTGGCTGTTGTTAAAAAGAGAAAAATAGTCTCTGTTACTCTACAGATACCACATATCAGCTTTTCTCTAGGGAAAGTCTCTTGCAGCCATAAATGCTGTCTTAACCTCCCTGTCTATATTCAGAAGGAGGTGAAATGCTACAGTGGACCAGGACATCTGCATTGCCCATATCCTTGTCCTCTTCTTTCAAAAGGCTGCAATGTCAGCATACCACAAAGAAGTAAGACGATACAAGGCAAAAGATGACCCATGAAAGTTTTTCTCCTCCTTGGACCAGACATTGGCTAGTCTGAACTGTAAGCACAAGCAGATTGGGAGTAGTCATCACAGATTTATGAAGGAGAAATTTTGTCTGATCAACCTGATTGATAGCCTTCTGTGATTACATGACTGGCTCTGTGGATGAGGGAAGAGCGAAGAATATTGTCTACCTGGACTTTAGGAAGGCTTTTTACACTGTCTCCCACAACACCCTCACTGACAAGCGGATGAAGTACAGACTTAGCAGTGGACAGTAACTTGGACTGAAAACTGGCTGAACTGCTGGGCACAAAGGGATCTGGCTGGAGGGGAAGTGCAAAGTCCTGCACTTGAACAAGAGGAATTGCAAAGTCCTGTGCCTGGGTAGGAATAATCCCATGCACCAGTACAGGTTGGCAGACAACCATCCAGAAAGCAGCTTTGCAGTAAAGGACCTCAGGGTCCCTACAGACACCAAGGTGAACATGAGCCAGCAATGGGACCTGGTAGCAAAGATGGTCAACAGCAGTTCTGGGTTGCATTAGGAAGATGATAACCAGCAGGTTGAGGGAGGTGATTATTCCCCTCAGAACTGATGAGACCACATCTGTAGTGCTGTGTCCAGTTCTGGGCAATCCTGTACACAAGAGACATGGACATACTGGAGCAAGTCCAGCAAAGGGCCATGAAGACGATTAAAGGATTGGGACATCTGACATAAAAGGAAAGGCTGCAAGCTGGGATCATTTTGCTTGAAGAAGGCTCAGGGTGATCAAACACTAGAACAAGTTGCCAGAGAGGTCACAGAGTTTCCGTCTCAAGATAATCAGAACTCAACTGGGCAATGTTGACTGGGCAATGTCTTGAGGAACCTGCCCCAGCTGACCCAGGTCTGAGCAGAAGGGTTGGATTAGATGATCTCCAGAGGTTCCTTCCAACCTCAACCATTCCATGATTCTGTGATGGCCAGAGTTTGACCATAGTCCTTATGGACTCTGGGATAAGACTCCAAAGTACAGATAGCATGGGTTGGGGTTTGTGTAGGTATAAATTTGGCTAGACAAACCTGCATGTCTGTAGAACTCTGGACCTGGGAAAACCTTTCTCTAGGAGCATGCTTTGGTTTTGGCTCTTCTCAGTGCTTCTAGTACTACGGATCCCTACAGTTCAGTTTGGCTTGTCTCCCACCTCACAGCATTGCTGCGATGGCTGCTGAGCCCCTTGTTCACACCAGCCTATCTGAAAGGGGACCCATCCTCATGGAGTCTCATTCACCACAGTCCTGGCTGCGAAACAAGCATCACCAAGCACTGCAGACCATCTGGCACACTTCTGAGCTGGCAAAATGCTGACTGAAGTGTGGATAAAGAGCTCTGGCATGCCACTCTCTGAGAGCACTCAAAGCAACAGCCGATACAATACTGGCATGAGTGTGTGCTCTGCTGCACAGAGACTGCATATAATGAAATCCTTGTTATATAATGCAGCTGATGGATAGGGGTTGATGTATAGTCAACGACTGGCATTTCCAGGGGTGAATATTACCAAAATCTCTATTCATATTTAAACACGTCATCTAGCTTTTCCCTCCACAGGGAAAAAAAAAAGTGACTGCAGATGTCTGTGACACTTGAAAAATTGAAGTCTTTCAAAGTAATAAAGGCAGTGCTCAGAAAATACTATGAACAGTAGCCCTACTCCAGTATTTCCTTTAAAGAGACATCTGGGGTGAATTAGGGTGCTGCTCAGGCTGTGACACTGCTACAGATGTCAAGGTGTAAACGTGTTTTGCAGGGACTATAGATATGTGATCATGTATAATGCTTTTATTAGGAGCTCAAGCACTATATTTCCAGTAATATGAAGAATGACAGAGAAGAAAAGAAATGCCTTCTGAGTTTGAATTACAACCACATCTAATGAACTCAGAGGTGTTTTCACTCGACTTTAGTATTACTTTTCAACTCCTGCAGCTTAAATGAACCTCCTGATCATAACAGTAAATATGGGCTCAAAGAATATCCCAGGAGGTGTCATTAGTCACTTATTACATCCTTTTCTAATTTGTACAGTTACCATGTTGCAGGATTTCACAGGACTGATGAAACCTCCAGAATTTCATGTTTCCCTCAGCAGTCTACAATAACCCTTAGTCTGAATGACATGTATTATTTCCTTGTTGAACATGTGATGTAAAGGGCTTAGTAAAAGATTTATTGTAAGAAAAACTAGATGTTTTATTTCCAACCTAATTGAATACATTATTGCTCTGAGTTTAAAAATGCTGCAGTGATATATTACAGCTCAACACAACTGTACACATGAAATCTGCAGCAAGAAAGCTTATTGGACTACAAATCAGAATACAGCTGTTGATAGGAGAGCTATATGCCTTAAGTTACAATATGTTACAATAAAGTTTTACTGTATAAATTGTAGTGGGAAATAAAATAAAAATCTGATGAAATAGTTAAGCAATACTTCTATTTTTACTGACTGAAATATAACTCAAATCCTCTTTGTTGTGTATGGATGATAAAAGGGCCGTAGTGAAATCTCCCCGTCACGGTTACATGGAAAATAGTGATAAGGCTGCTAATCCCAGGAAGGATTAACTGCAGAACAGAACAGCTTCCAAATTCACCCTGGAATGGACAGGCTGCTCTATGCCGTATTCATTGCTTGCCCAAGTATTTGGACACAGTGCAGGCGAAGCGCAGAGCAGCGGGGGGATATGAAATTCTCTCTTCCCTTGGCCTGTGCGCAGCAGGCAGGACTGCTGTGCTGCTCAGCCCAACGCTGCCGTCTCAGCCTTCCCGCACCCTCCCAAGCTGGGTGTTCGGGCCCTGAGAGCTGCCGAAATTCATGTGCATCAGGGACCTCCCTGCTTTACATCCATTCAGCCTCATGTAACTTTCCGCAGCTGGATGCCTGCAAAAATTGGCGCTGGCACCCTTCTGCATGTAGCAGTGCTGGTTTGTGGCCAGTTCAGCAACAGAGGTACTGCATTGCTTTTTCCTGGGGCTTTATGGATGGGGAATAAGATCTCGTGAATAGATGATTTCTACAGTAAGTCTTTCTTCTAAGGCTTAAGTGATGTCTACAGCATTTTACTCTGGGTTGAATTTCACCTGAAGTGTTACCTTTCACTCCCCTCTTATCTCCTATCTTCTTCCCCCCCCCCCCCCCAAGCATATGTTTTCTACATAACAGTTGGCCAAATTATACACTCTGCCTCAGAGTACCAGAAAGTCTGGAACATCACAGTGCTGCTTGCTCTGAGGCAAAAAAGAAGCTGTAGCTGACTCTGCATGTTATGGCTTTCTACCTGTTCATCATGCTTCCTGCTTTGTACCTGAGCTACCTGCTTAGTCTCAGTGGAAAGCAAGGAGAGAAGAGAAACAAAACCAAACAAAACCAAAAAAAAGAAAAGATTCCAGAGGTCTGCAAAACGCATGGGCCTGATATCTAATATTGTGACGAATATAGAACTGTAACAAATTTAAGAACACTAAAGGTAAATGAATCATCCTGTGGAATTTATTATATAAATATAACAATTGGGTTGCAGTCCTACCTGACAGCACAGGGCCTAACTTAAGTTGTAGTAATGAAATGTTTATTCCATAGCATTAATGTTTGAGTTCAATGGGAGTCCTAAGATGAAAGTGACACAGAGATTTTCCAGATAACAGTATTTAAGCAGACATTTTAAAGAAGATGGACCACCCTGTTAGCTTTAAGAATGCTGTCTCTAGCAGGACAAGTTCTTTTCTTTTGCCAAAACCATAAGTCCAAGGATTAAAACCACACTAAATATCTAAATGCCTGCCTTTAGATGCTTGGTGAGCCTAAGGGAATTACTCATGTCTCCACGCTCTTTAACCACCAAGTCCTACGAGGTGGCCCAGCTGCTCAGCCTGTCAAAAGTTTTGTCAGTCTGCCACTTCTCTTGCCAGTGCCATAAGATTTCCATTAAAAATAAGAACCTCACGTGTTCAATGCACGCTTGAAATACTCTTCCAGGCTGAAGCAGAAGCCAGAGGGTTGTGAACTGCCCCCATCACTTCCATCTGACTAGTGCCATCCTGCTCTCCCTTCCTGTGTTTTCACTACAGGCATTACAAGACCCTGCCTTTACTTGGCTAAATCTACATACTGTTAGCTACCACTGTTTCTTTTTTGTTTAAGTTTCCTTTTGCTGTGTGTCCTCTTCCATTGGCTTTTTCCCTCAGCCCAAGTAATATACTTTCCCCTGTGCAAAGAGTGTCTTTATGTGTTCTTCTCGATGCACCGGTTTTCTGAACTAACCTCCGTCTATTGTTTTAAACAATTGATCCATGGGCTAAAATGGGAAAACAGAATAATCCCTCATTTAAATGATCAATGGAAAGGAATGACTAGGGGGAAATGTTGATCGCTGCTGCAGCCCTAATCATCCAAAGTGTTAGTGCAATTCAGAGATGGGAGGAGGGGAAGAGATTTACAACATTGGGAGCTCCCAGGGAAGGAGGTCTGTAAGGAATGGCTCCCATATGGAACTGGAATGCTTTGTACACCCTGGCTTAGCAATTAAATTTACAAGGTGTTGCTAAGTAGCAGTACCCCTGTAAACTCAGCAAACGTTGGAAATGCTGTTACAAAACTAGGGACTTTTTTATTGCTTCTCACATTTCAATAGGGAGAAAGTCATTAGCAGAAGGCTGTTCTTTGTACAGACTTCCCATTTGGAGAGTTGGGGAGGTGTATTCAGATAAAAGATCTGTGAGCGGGTGCAGCATGGCCCATTGGCAAAGTCAGGTTTTTCAGCCGGGAGGACAAAAGGTGGAACAAAACAAGTATTTGGATCTAGATTAGAAAGTATGTGTCTAAAATGACTGGGCAGTCATTTACTTACACACACACACACATATACATATATATGTATGTACATTTCCCCTTGGAACAAAAACTGCCTTTTAAATTCTTCTCAGTCAAGTTTCACTGACAAACTTGCTTGACGGGCATCAGGGACCTGGAGCAAGCTTCAAGGGAAAAAGTAGCCATCACTCATGCTTCATTGGATTTCTATGACAGAATGATCAAATCCTGTAGAACCTGGCATAAGCACATCATTATCAAACCCTGCTTTAGCATTTCTTAACTGATCACGGAGGCTGAGGTCCTTGGTGACTCCTGTTTTCTGGCACTGTTTGTAGTTATTTGACCTTTTCTCAGTGGATAATCCACACAAAAAGCCCTAATTACTTCCCCAGCTTTGAGCGGTCCAGCACTGTGAATAATCAATGACACTGATTTAGGTATTGCACAATCAGATGCTTATGGTGTTTAAAGAACATTTTTCCATTGACCTGCCACAGCCGTAGGACAATACCGAGCACTGAAGTTGCTGTTGTAATCACAAGCTGGCCAAGTGACCTTGGGGGTCTGAAGTTGATTACTAGGGCCCTGATTTGAACAGATACAACACATTTTTAATGATTTCTTTATTTTTATTTTCTTAAAACAGCACTTAGTCAGGATGCATCTAGCAAGATACTGGTATACTGACAGAATATCAAAGCAAGATTTGTCTATGAACATAGCTGAGTATTTTTTTCTTTCTTAATATCACCTTAATTTTTATTTTGGTTGGTAGAAAACACAGTGCCGAGGGGTATTTTTTTCAACATTTTATTTTACATTTGTCTTTTTAAAAAAAACACAGTTGGACACTTGAATATCTGCTTGCTTCAAAAGTATTGAAGGATAAAGCCAGAACAGGAGAAAAGGAAAACAGAAATTGCCTAGATATTGCTATAGACTGAAATGTCTGAGAGAGGAATAGGGTGAGGATTCTTAAAAATTAAACAGTCTCTCATTTGCTGGGTTCTTGTCCTCTGTTCACATAACATGAAAATGCACTTCATTAGCCTGAGTTATTAGGTTTAAGTCTACCACCTGCTTAGTTATTTCAGCTTTAAATCTAAAAAAGAGGGAGCAGTCCCATGTTTGCCCTAGTTTTGTTTAGAATGAAAGCTTTGCAGTGTTTTTTTGTAAGGAGCCATTTGCTCAGGCAAAATTTATGGTGGAATACCAGATCATTTCAGGGTGACTTGAAATTATGTAAGTCTTCCACCAATGAGATAGAAAATAAAGTGTGTTTGGTAGAGATAGATAGGCATAAAAATAGAAAAAAAGGATCCTCTTCCTAGCAGAAATTTCCATCGGCCAAGGGAAAACTTTCCTTGGATGCATTTTTTTGAAACAAAACCTATTTGTCCCTTTGAAAGGAATGTATTTCAGCAAAAGACTTAAAGGTTTACTTACTTGAGAATTGTGCAATAATCAATGTGTTTCCTCAGAGAAATCCCAAGCAATTAGAAGCAAACACAGAACAGAGGAAGCACAGCATCTGTACCCGCACAGTTTGAGGGAAGTCAGTGGATAGCCCCACCACCTTTCCTCTCCCAAAGCAGGGAGGAAGCCCTTTTTCCCAGCTGGGGGGATCACTCCTAGCATGGCAGCCTCCAAAGCAGAAGCAACAGGAAGAAACGCTTTTATTGTGGAGTTTTTTGGTCTTCCAAACTTCCTGCCAGGCCATGAGAGGGAAGATAAACAGAAGCCTATAACAGGACCTAGGATAAAGTTTATCAAACAAGAACCTGCATTTGTCTCTTCCACGGGCAAGCCTGTCTTCTAACCAGTTTCCTCTCCTTTGAGGACACTACCGCACTTCTGTCCTCCCTCAAATAAAATCTCTTCTTAAGACACCCACTTTTGTTTGCATCCATCCTGATCAAGCCTAAGCAATGACATCTGAGGGAGTGGTTGGGGAAGTGCTTGTTACAGAAAGTTTGTATTGTGGAGGCGTCATGTGGGCACAGCCTGCTTAGAGCCCGCTTTGGTAGATGCTGGACAAGCAGCATAAATAACATTAACTGCCCTCAAGAGCTGGACCATTCCATCTGTTTGGCTCTGCTGCAGATGGCTGGGGAAGAGGAACTGAAGGACAGACTTCATCTTTTATCTAAAAGCTTTTTCCTCACTCGAAGACAGAACAGGAAAGAAAGTAAAGTGGCTAGTGAAGTGAAAGCAGAGTTGTTAGGGCAGCTGTCTTCTGTCCTGCTACATTTACATCCTTCCAGGGTACATCGTAGTCTTCTTAAACATACAAATTGCTGTTGGATGTACTTGTGTGATCAGAGACTACACAATTCAGATAGGCATTGCAGGATGGCAGGAGCAGAATGGCACAATTTATAGGCAGAAAAAAACCTGGAAAGAAGCTGTAGAAAGTGCTCTTGAGTAACTCAGCATTCAAGATTTATACTGCTCCTAGTGATTTCAGTTTGCATACCTAAGCTCTCGAGGCAAATAAACTAACTTTCCAGTGATCTTTGCCAGTTTAACTTGGTAATATTTTTAGAACAAGCTGGTTTTGAACACTGTCTCTAATGAACTGGACACAAACATGCTAAGTATGTATGACTTTATTTTGTAAATACTTTCTACACAAAGAGTATTTAGACTCAACGAATGTTTGTTTCTAGGGTGTCAAAAACAGTACTAAAACTTTTTTTTTAATTGCCTCATAAGTGGCCCACACACTAATTACAAACTGGTTTAGTCTGCAGTCAAAATTGCCTTTTTTTTGGAAAAGATGTCTCTAATACTAATTAATCTGAGCTGAAATGGTGTGTGGCAGTGCAACCTCTTTTTTCTAATGATTGACTGAATATGTGTGCTGTCAGCCTGCTAGGCTATCGGTAGACTTCATTTCACCTGTCATTTGTCATGACGTCCCTTCAGATGGTTGTACCATGGGCAGAGACCAACTGTGCCCCAAATTCCCTGGAGAGGTGCAGCTCTTGGTGAGGATTAATCTGCACTTGCTTTTCAGCAGTTGCTGACCAGGGAGAGTTTGAAAACAGGCTGTTGATCTCTTCTCTCCACTCTTTTCTCCGTTTCTTTGTACCATATGGTTATGTTTATGTGCTCTGTTGAGGGAGAGCTGTAACAGCTTTTAAGTCGGTGGTGGTGTCAGTGCCAGAGAATGAGCAGTGTTCTAGTCAAGCAAGGGGTCTGAGCTTGATTTTGGAGAAATGGCATTGTTTCTAAATGCCACTTTCAGTCCTTAAAATATTTTCATTTGAAAACTGCTGAGTCTAATTTTACAAATAGGGGATGACTAGGTGAACCTTTTCTTTGTTAATGTAGAGACAAATGGTCTTTCTTCTGTGCTGGATTCACTACTGTTAAACTGAGCTGAGCTGAAACTTAATTGAAATAAATATTCCTTCTCCCAAGTCTCCTGACTGTTCTTTTCTCTTCTAAATCAGATAAAAATGTGAATGAGGCACTTAGCCTTATTTTCCCCAAGATCAGAAATTCTCAAGTATTTTAATTTCTCATGTCTTCAAATTATGGGTAGCCCACTACCATCAATAATTTCCTGAGATGAAAGAATTAGCTCTCTCGCAGGCTGCCATGGTGGGTGTTGACCTGAACACCAGAGCAGCTGAGGACCAGGTGGCTGTTCAGCAGACTTCCTTAGGATATCTTTTTTCAGAAGGTCTGAAAATCAAACAAAACCTTGCTAATAAAGAAAAAAAAACATTTGCCAGGCTGTGAGTGGTCTTCTCCATGTAAATTTGCTATTAAGGAAATTATATCTAAATAGCAGGCACTTCACTATCACCTTCTGTGTTAGTGCTCAAGAGATACAGTCACAGAGTGTTTACATACACTGATAAGACTGTTGATTCTGCTGAAAAATAGCATGTTAAGTAGTAACTCAGATGAATAACATATTTTCAATTTATTGATTCCAGTCAAATAAAAGCTGTGTGATTCATAGTGGAAATACAAATACAGTGGCACATCTCAGGAATTCACGTGGGGTCAGATCCAAACTCTTACACAAGGTGAGACGATGGCACTTCATTCTGTGATAATCCCTGGTAATTCACTTATACCATGATTCTTAAAAGGTGAAATAAAAGGTGCTGTTTGGATTTTTCAACATTGTCATGCAGTTAAACTATACGTAGAGTCCCTGGCCTGCAGGAGGGGGGAGGGGAGTTTGTGCCTCTGTTCAGTGACAAAAATCTGATGGAAGAACCAGCTTTGTTATTTTATACCAAGAGCAAAGACAAATCTTTCATATGCCTCCTTCCCTTTACACCTCCTGTCCTCTGCTTTGTTCTGCTTTGAGTCTTAATGGAGAACAGCACATGTCTTATGTCTCATGGCACATCTACAGCTGCTGAAAAAGGCCTTAAAAAAAGCCTTTTGCCATTTTATGCCTAATTTACATTTCTACAAAATGCTTTTGAATCCTTTCAGAAAATAAATACTTTAAAAGGATGTATGCTTCCTAAATGCAACATTAGGAAGTATATGCTTCCTAAATATAATATCCTCATTTTTCTCCTGCACATGAAATTTATTGTATCATCAGATCTGACTAAAATTTACCATTATCCATAATGTTATTTTGATATATTTGATTTATTTTTTTTTATTGCATTGTGGAATAGAAAATGTGTTTATGGCTTTGTCCTATGAATATTTTCACAGGAATTTAATCAATAAAGATTTTAACCAAGAAAGTTTGCGGTTCTGTTTTGACAGTTATCTCCCCAAATGCTTAATCATTTTGGCAAAAATAATTTTTCCTCCAGATAAATTTCCCTTTCAAAGCTCATATAGCTGCTGCTCACTTAGACAAACCAAGCCTGAGAATCATTTCATTTCATTTGTATGAGAATTCATATACATTTCCCCAACATGAATTTAAGTAAAGACTTGCTGTGAAAGGTTATTGTTTATATGCCTTTTTAAAAAAAGCAAAATGTACTTAGCAAGTGCCCTGGGCTTCATTTGTAGTTTAGTTGATGTTGAAATTTTTTTTATTTTCTCAGCCAGTAAAAAATCCCTTTTTCTGTAGAGATCACTTTCTGTTCTAAAATTAGACAGTGGAATGTTTTACAGAGCATTTATGGTACAACATAAAGGAGAAAATCAAAGGAAAAGATCTGTACAGCCCCTCTCAAATCCAGAGTATTGTAGTGGTTCTTATTGTGGAAACCCATGTAGAAATGGTCCAAGCAAGATTGCTTCCTACTGTCACACAGGGATGTCCTTCAGCACAGACAGGATCATTCTGTGAAGATTTAAATCAGGATAAGACCATGTATTATGGCTGTGATTAAAAAATAGAAAAAGACAAAAGCTCATTACTTGAGAATTCTTATACATATTTAAAATGCACATTTTAAATATTATAATTTGGGCTCTTCTTTCTGGCTCCTTTACTCACATGGGTAGCCATTTTTTCCACAGACATTGAAATCAATAGAACCAGCTGTGTAATATTTTTGAGTTGGGCTGTTGCCAGGATACATATAAATATTATATTGTACTCAAAGCTTGGGGAAGGAGACGGAAGTAATAAGGCAATTTAGAGAGGGGCTATTCAGTTTATCAGTGACTCCAATCTTGGAAACTTCCTTTTCATAACCAAAGATGGGAAATTCCTGGCTTTTTATTAGCTGTACTTGCAGAAATTCAGAGAGACACAGTCAGGTTGCAATGCCACTTCACAAGCTGGCTTTGAGGGAAGGGGGACAAAGAAAGAGCTGTCTGTGGGGTGATGTTTACCTTCTAGGCCTGAGCTTTGGGTTTTATTCACTTTCTAATTACAGCTTTTCATTCCAGAATTTCTTTAAAATGTACCAATAAAAATATGTCTCAAGAAAAACAGTGCAGGTTTAATGCAAGCCAGCATTATTCCATACAATGTCTGCTTTGCCTTCAGCCAGGTTTGCTTTGCCTTTTTTATTTTTATTTGCTACGGCCAATATTTACATGATACTCCAGGACACACCATTCTTTTCAGAGTTGGAGAATTTTATAGTAGTGAATTTGGTCTGAAGCTTAAGGTAGTTGTGGTTTTGGGTTGGGGGTAATTCTTTAGTCTCGCAACATGTGAACAGAAAGAGAAGCTGAGGAAGGTGGACATCAGCGACACAGAAATAGGGCATGACTTACTCGCAAGGGGAGAACAGTGAGTGGCTTTTAGGATAAGTGGTGGGATTGCTGTGTGTGGCTGTTTGTCACCTGTGGTGCACTGATCCCAGATGATAACTGGCATGTCCATGAAAAGAGCCTAAAAGAAGCGGCTCATGTTTTCTGTCTGTCCACTTACTGGTCAGCCCCCCGTCTGTCCTTCCTTCTTCTCTGAAGTCCCCAATTGATTTTATCCAAGTCTGAGAGAGGGATAAAAGTCTCAAAGATATTAAGTTCTTGAAAGAATCCTGAGAATGATCAGTCACGTAAAGGAGGGAAATCATATAACTGCATCTGCATGAGGAAGGGCCATACGCAGCCCTTGTTAGAGAACCCAAGCACCAGCCACAAGGCTGTGGAGCAGGAGGCCTCAGCTGTCCTGCAGGGAATTTCTGTTCTGTTACCCACATGATGGGATCTCACAGCTCATTCTCATAAAAAAACATTCACAGATCCTTGACAAGGCCAGGTCTATATTCTCCCTTGATGCTCCTGAATCACCGCATCATTCTCGTGCTGTATTTGATTTGCAGCTTACTTATGCCCAGCCATATTTTGCAGATTCCTATTAGCTGGTGTGGTCACTGTGCATTTTACCAAAGGCAGCTGGAAAAGTAATGCCAGGGAACTAATGCTATCTCTCTTTCACCTGTTAAGTTATGCAATTAAATCAGCAGTGCCAATGCCTCCTAGATTGCTCTTCCATCATCCCATAGCTATTAGTCAGTCTTTGTTTGCTCAACACTACTCACCAAACACCTTTTTTCTGTATTCTTGCATATGTCAGAATTGTTCATTTCTTTCAGGGAGATCTTTATCATGTTGTATTAGTAGAAAGAGCACATGCAGGTATTCGCATTAACCGAGCTGAGAAAACTGATTTTACAGTCTGCAAGCTGAATGAAAATATTGCATCACCCAAAAGTGTTCTTGGTTTTCACTGTGAAGTTATACCCTTCACCCTTGAAATATAAAAAAATGCCAAACAAGAATCAACTTTGTATAATGAAGATGTTTCATTTAGACACCAGAGTTCAGGGGAGAGAAGATTAGGCCTTCTCTTTCCTTCTTAAATGAAGGCATCCTTGAACAACAGAGAAAATGTCTTGACTCTTCTGGGAAAAGAAAAAAAAAATCATCAAACGCGGCATGAATTTGTCAGTTTTTTCCTCTGCACTAAAACTGCTTTTTGTAGTGAACAAACATTTTCTTTGCAAATTTGGACCAGTTGTATTCAGTGCTTCACCCTGTAGGAGCATCAGGCCTCGACGGCACGGTATAGCTAGCCAAACCACTTGCTGTCATTATTGGGAATGATAGTGCATGGGAGGCTCAACCCTGGTGGTAAGTTTGTGAGGGAGAGAGTGGTGTCTAAATGCACCAGACCCCAGATATCTGTCCTAGCAAGCCATGGGGAGGTCCCAGATAAACCTGTCATCCTGACAGGGCAAATCAGTGCTGAAAAGCCTTTGCACTCCATGGAGCTCAGACTGGTTGATAGGATCGAGTCATCTTCTGATAAGCAGAAGTGCTCTGCTTCCTCTGACTCCCCCCGGCCGCGCTCGGACCTCTCGCACCTCCTCACCCCGGGGTGGGCCACCACACACCAGCAAGCGTTGCTGCTGCTGGGCTATGGCCCGGCATGTTCACGCAATGGTACCTATTCTGCCAAATTTTACATTCAAACAGCTAGGCTGGTGTGCTCCCTGCTACTGATGCAGGAGGAGTGTTGCAGTCCATTCCCTTTCCTGATTGTTAGTCATTCATAATAAAATGAAGAACTTTTATCCTAGTAAAACTACACCTCTGTTGGCATAGGAAGGGGAGGAGGTCTGTACTGCATTTTCAGTAGCAATATGGTTCAAATGACACGTTTTCTGTGTGGCCAAAACACAATGTGCAATGCCAATACATTACTCTTACAGAGTTCACACTCAAAGTTATACCTGTTTAACTGGAAAGGCAGATGCAAGAACTGTGTCTTAAACAGGCCCTTGATGTCTAGAACCTGTTAAACGTTTCAGGCAATGGTAGTAATGAAACTGCAAGTTTGAAAGGTTTGACTGCATGATTTCAATAGAGAACAGGGATTTGTAATCCTGTCTGTAAACACGAGAACAGTAAAAGGCACAGCCTTCTGCACATGATCTTTTTAATGGTTGCCTGTATTAAGAATACTTTACATGTCTTGAAATGACATACATTTAACTTCAAAAGGGCCTGATAAAGGTGATCGCTTTGACTTTTTTCTCAAACAGTTATCATGATTGTGAATTATTTTCTAGCGTTTTGAACAGAAGCATTCCCAAAGGGATGACAAATTAGTTGATGGTGCTGCAAGAGAGGCTTTGCAGTCCTCCTCTTTTGAAGTTCCTAATGATGTGAGTTTCTCAGTGTTTCAGTCCTGAACTGCTGCTCACCCCATTCATTTAAAAGTTATGTGAAGTGAAAATTATCCATAGGCTTTTCTTCCTTTACGGCTGCTCCCAAGAGCTGTGACCAGATGCAAATGTGATGATGTGCCTGTGCATGCTACTGTTGCTAAACTGTAAGCAAAGCAAGAAAAAAGCCTGATTTAGAAAATAAACCCAAGGTGCTTGATGAGTGAAATGTCAAGTAGATTCATGTCTGGCAAAGGACTCTTACTTGTCCATCATCATCCAATCAATGACACTTGAACCTGGGTTGACCAGGTCACCACACCACCTCTGCTCAAAGCAGGGGGAAATTTATAGGTCACCTTTTTGAATGACAATTAGTACAAGAAGATATGGTAATCCTGCTGCCTTTCAAAGTGCTCTTGTTTTACCATGCAAAAGTCTCAGTGTACCATGGGCAGCAGTGTACCTGCTCTCTGTGTTCTTTACATGAGGAGAAACAAAAGACCTTTAGGAAACTATCTCCCTAGTGGCTCTTGTCTGATTAGAAAGTCCTCAGGGGATTAGCAGTATGAATTTCACAGCTTGTCCCCCCCACTCCCTCCCACCCCTCTGCATTAAGGTTAGAAGGATGTGCTTAGATCAAATCAGAAGGAGATTAAAGGAAAAGAAACCCCAGAGCAATTCTCTTTTGCATTTGAATGAATATTTGTAGTCAATAGTCATTTACTATTTCTTTTAAAATATCCTTGAGTTTTAGTGAAACAAAGTTCAAATGCTTCCATAAGACAGTAATATCTTATACTTCCATTTTAGATTAGTTATATCATTTACAGTTAATTTGTTATACTTGTACATATTTGCTGTTGCATGTAATCCTTCAATTTGCTCAAGAGATTTCATCAAGTCCCCAAGAAGATCAAAAGCTTTAAAGGTTTTGTTTGCATTTCCATGTAAGACTTACTACTTTCTCACTGCAAAATGGCCTAGAGAGCATTCTTTAAACCCATGTTAACTGCCAACAGACAGAGCCTGCAGGGGACATCTTTGAGGTGTGCACGATCAAACAGAAATAAATTTTAACCTTTTGTACAACAAAGTGAGGAAAAAAATCCAATTTCCTATGAAACCCTCACTACATTGCCTGTGAAATCTATTTTACCAAAGATGGTCTTTAAAGGGGCAAATGATGCAGATGGGTTTCCTTAGCACAGAGTTGTAAAGGATGTTTTAAAAAGCACAATATGGTACTAGAAGGAGAAAGATGGGAAAATGCTGTTCTAAGGTATATTCATTTATATCTGCATCTGTTACCAAATCGCTGTAATAAGAGCTGGTCCCTGCACTAGCGTCATCATGCTAAGTAATATCATAAGTCAAACCACTGATTCTTCACAAAGGGCAAAATAAATTCCGCTTAATGCAAACAGGGAGAGTCATGGCTGCAGGATTGATATGCAAGTAAAACCACTCTGGATTCATTTTTGCTCCTTTCTACAGCTGGGTAATGCTATTTCTGTGACGGGGTACAAATGAAAACCAAATTTAATCCAGCACACTTTAGAACTTAAATAATCAGCTGGTAAAAAGGTAAAATAGAAGTATAGATCATGGAGCAGAAGGTGCTCTGAGCGTGGATTAGGTTTTTGAGAGTGCTTGGCTTTCCATGTGGGCACCTAGTGAATTGGCTGCCTTTCAATGGGAACTGCTCAGTTGGAAGCACTGTGGCAGATTCAGGATCCCTCACTCTCTTTGTGTATTTTATTCTGGGAGAAATCAATCACTAAAGGAAACCTTTAGGAATAATGCGTGCAAACAGCAAAGCAATTGTTTATTGCAGCCTTCCTAACTCAGATACGTGAAGTTAGTCGATTAAGTGCTTTGCCTTACCAATGGGTTGAGCATGTAGCCCAACACGAAAAGCAAAAACAAAGCAATGGTGTGTGCAGTGTTTAAAGTAGCAGCTCACACGCAGCTCCGTATCCATAAGCCTGTGGTGACCAGAGTCAGCTTCAGACACCTGAGGCCCTTGGGAAAGGGAAAAGTCTCTTTCTCCTGCAGCCACCACTGGAGACCGGCACAGCTCCCTAAGTTGGTGTGTAGTTACACAAACATTTTCCCTGGCAGTAAAGCCAGCTGAAGAGCTTTCTGCAGTCTCTGTTTCTCCCTCTTTTCTCGCTCCCAGAGGTCAGTGGTCTCTTGATGGTGCTGGTTTAGCTGTTTATGAGGTTGTTTCCTAAACTGGATCAGTGCAATGACTGGAAGAGCTTGCTGTTCTTTCTGATTTTCTTTGTTAATGGTGCTTTTGGAGGTATTTAATCTAAAATAGCTCACCGATTGACCGTATAGCAAAATTGCACTAATGGCTGCCCTTAAGCAACCACTGGAGTGATGAACAGAGAGACAAAGGAGAAAATGAGCAAGGAGGCTGGAACCCCTTGAACTGCCTTTGCTGCCAGAGAAAAATGCTCCCCTTTCACATTCCTGAACTTAGCAGTTACCGTGATTGCTTGCCTTTAACACTGGCTCTGCTGCAAACATACATCTGCCTACACATAACGTTAGCAATATGGCTTCCAGCTAGTGTTCAGGTCAGATAGGAAGCACGACACAGCAAACAAGTGCAATCAATGCAGATTAATGATGCCTGCTTTCATTCATGTCTAGGTATTTCAGAGATGCAGCTGATAGCCAATCTTTCTTGCTTGTATTTATGCAAGCCACATTTATTTGGTTAGCTTTTGGTTGATTGATTTTGTACTTCTGCTTGTTTGGGTTTTGTTAGGTTTATTTCATTTCATGACAATATGGCTGATTTATTTCTGACAACAGTAGCAGTTTAATGCAAAACATTATTGAAAGCTTCATATAACTTATGTTTTTAATTTCTGCAAATACCACCTAGATGCTGTAGGGAAAGACACTATATAAATCTTAAAGTTAAATAAATATTTACTGTACAAGTGACTTGTGTTAATGAATATTGCAGAGGGAGCAGAGCACACAGATTCACCAGGAAACAACGGCAGAGTATAAAAGATCTTCCATGGATGAGCCCAGATTTGACACACATTCAGACTTCCTGTGGCTTTATTTGCTCTACTAGGGCCAGCTGGGTGGTGGTGCTCACTGGCGTTCACTGGTGGGCAATGGCAGGACAGCTTTCACCAAAGGGTGGTCAGCATGAAAGGTTGAGTTCACCTTTTAAAAGGAGAAGTACAGAGTGGCATGGAAAGAAACAGCAGGTAAAGTGCCCTCAGCAAAAACAATACCGAGAGGACCTGTAAAAAAAAAATTATGGTTGAAATACAAGACCAAAGGTACAGATCTCCTTTCCCGATGAACGTTCCTGCTCATCTGTCTGTCTGCATATTTGTACCTGCAGTATCTTAAAAACTTCCAGAAGTTAAGAGAAGAAAAAACTGATTTATGTATCTCTTCTCTCATCTTCATCACAGGAATGAAACAGAGGTCCAAACTGCTAAGTCTTGTTTTCATTGGTCTTGTTTCGTAAGTTATAGCCTGTGTGGCCAGTACCTCAAAAAACTGTTGTACCATTCTCTTTTTTTTATCCTTTGTGTGCCTTTTGTTGCATGGTTTTTTATTCCCTTTCATTCTATTGCTCAATCTACTAACAGTAAAACACCTGAGTTTATGCAAATTATCATTATTTTGAATTTTATTGCTCCACTTCATTTCCCTTCAGTTTATCTGAATTTCTTCACCTCCTTGGTACATCCTTCCCCCTAATTTAAGAGAGGAATAAAATGTGATCCCTCTGGTTCTCTGCTGGGCCCTTTCATGTGCTTTGAACTTTCAACAATGACCAATAAAAACTAGGGCACTTTAGTTACCTGTGCCATTCTCTTACATGTCCCCCAGGTTTTTTTTGGTTGGTTGGCGGGGGGGGGTTGCCATGCTTGCAGGTGGAGCAGGAATCTAAGTTATTTAAAATTAATCACTGAAGTTTGGAGTCATCTCATGGCCAGTAAAACTGTACATTTCATTATTTAGTCTGGGAACACTCAGAAGTGAGATTCTTTTTTTTTTTATTGGTACATGAAAGATCAAAAATTAAAGATCATTCAATAAAAATGGAGGTTGTAAGGTGTGAGGATTTTCATCTTTGAGAGCATTTCATGGAGCCTTTGTTCCAAGATCTTGCATTTCTGGTGTTAATTTAGTGCAACAAACAATGATCAAGAATTTGTGAAGCCAGAAGGAGCCTAATCAGCAGCGGTTTACATGCCCTGCCATGAGAAGTAGTTCAAAGTATTCCCTGCCGTTGTCTCAGATTGGAAGCTGGTGTTGGGTAGGTGGTGAAATATCCCTTGGATAAAATTCAGCATGTATCTGTATCTTTGATGTAGAACTTTTATGACTCCTGTGATGCTGAGTAACAAGCTCAATTTGCATTCCAAGGTACTCAGCCCCACTGCTGATATCTTGAGTAGGAGTTCAAGCCCCATTGAAGGAATCTCACTTAACATCAGTGTGAGCTTTAACATGCATTGCTTTTTCCTGTTGACCTCTTCTTGGGGGTTAAAGTTGAGTAGCTGAACTTTAGCTGCTGCCTAGATATGTGCTGAGTGTTTGATACACATTGTCATCATAAGTCCATAAGGAACAGTTGTGCGTATTGTCTTTGAGTATTTTGACACATGTTTTCTGATAACTTATTGAGGATGCAAACACTTTTCTAAGCTCCTTTACCAGATACTAGGTGTAAGGGTAAGTAATACTTGAAGCAAAGCTAGAGAACCATTTCCTGAAAAATGTCCTGGAGACTTTAAGAGCCACAAGTACATCTTACATCTTTGTGTTTTAAAAGTCAGGGTTCAAGATTATGGTATTATAATTTTAAAATATATAATGCATTTTTAAATTGATCTTTTGCACTATTTTGATTACAATGACCAGATCAAAGGCATTTTCCACTTCTTCACATGTGTTGATCCTGAGAATCTCTCAGTATTAGTACAAAACCCAATTTACTACTAAAGAGTCAAGCTAGTTAATTAACTACAGTGATAGCACCTTGCAGCCCTGACCAGCACAGGTTCTGTTATGTTGTTCTACAAACACGCAGTGACATTCAGGCTTGAAGCATTTTCAGCTATATTGACAAAATCTACACAGGGACTGGGAAAGACAGACCATCACAAATAATAGTAGGTAGAAAATTCATATTAGGTGAAAGCTCCTTATGAAGTGTGGCGAGAGAGAATATTTTGACAGTGATAGAGGCAGGAAGAAAGGAGATAAGAAGATACTACTTTGCTACAGCAATCTCCCATTTAGGACCAGGCACTTAAAGAGGCAAATAGTTGCTGTCTGCTGTATCCCAGGTAGTCATCAGCCTCCCTGGTAAATGATAAGTGAAGCAATAACACCTTTTACTAGAACTGGTACAAGAATTTAAAGACTTGCTTAAATAATAGCAGACATTTTCAAAGGTCCTGGGAAAGTCAGGCCCAATTTCCTGAAAATCAGTAAGAACTCAATGCCTAGTCCCTGTGAAAGTCCCAGAAGGGGAAAGCAGCACAGCAGTATGTTAAATCAGCCACCTTGGTAGCCAACCTCTTAACACTTATCACCTACAGTTATGCAATAAACCTCCTACAGCCCCCTCCCCCCAAACTATGAGATTTTATGCCCACAGCTTACTCAGTGAAGTTACTAGTTACTACTACTGTCTTCTTCCAGGCCAGCTGAATCTTGGATGTTGGGAAGAGTCAGATGCTGATGCTGCTTCTCCAAATTCTTGCCCTGGAAGCAAATTAAATGAGCAGAGAGAGGAATTGCCTGTGTCAGAACAACAGAGAAAGTGGAAGAATCATGAACAATGCTTGGAAAGAGGAAAAGAAGATGCAGGAAATCTCAGTGAATTCTTTAAGTAGACAAAACTCAAAAGTGAAGAGGCGCAAACTGGAGAGAGAGTGATAGAAAGTTCAGGGTTCAGGAGTCAGAAAGCAAACAGCCGTGCATGTGTATGTCCACACCCATCAATAAAGCTCTCTGCAGACAGATGAAATATCACTGAGAGGGATTGTCCATCTGAGCACTACAAAGAGATTCAGGCTTGGTCTTGAAGAAATTTATGCCTATAGTTATGTAAGGCTACCCTGTCACTCAGTGGCCCCCAGCACTGAATTAACGTAATTGGGTTTTTTCTAGGTGTGGAGCAATTGTTGCTTGAAGTGCTGTGTTTGATTTGAATCATTGCTGCTTATATGTGTGGGAAAAGCAATATTCTGTGTCAAGAGAGAGCACATTTAAAGCAGAATGGACGTGAGACTTCCCTTCATCTTATTCTCCCATCTGATATTCTGCCAAGAAGCTATGCTATAAGAGATACGGCATTTTCTGGAGTTGCTGAGCATCTTCACTCCTTCTTGGGACAGATCCATTCTCATTTAGACCAGTTTTCCACTGGTACGACTTAACTGGCTTCAGCAGAGTTACACTATAATGACATTGTATAAGAGCAGAGAATTTAGCTCATTGACCTCAATATCTGGTGAAATCATTTGGCTCCTTGTATGCTAAGTCCGTTATAAGGAAGAAATGCAGTATCAGGGGAGGGATTTTTTTCCTGTTGAGACCAGTCCTGTGCCCCTGCCTTGGATGCAATTAATTTGTTCATTGCAATAAAATGTTACCTATGAAATCTAATGACCTTCTGTTTTGCTGCTGATTGGTTAGATAAAACATGTAGCTACAGAAAAAACTGGAAATGGAGTTGGAGTACCACCTCTTTATTTTCCAGACTTATCCCTGAATCCATTATGATTTTTGCAATTGTTTTCCTTACTCTGGTCTGCATACTAGGGAAGAAAATCCTGGCCCCATAAAGCCCATGGCAGGACAGTCATTAATTTCAGCCCTGATGCCGCCTTCTTTTGTTTCCAATTACTAGCCAAACACTTGATAGAAATCTTCCTTGTAATTCTTTCATTCTATCCCTTTAAATACACAGATAGTGTCTCATCCCTCATCACTTAACATAGTGCACAGTAGAAAAAGTAATGTAAACATGAACAGGTATTTTTTGAGCTTATGGATAAACAAGATCAGTAAGCAGAAATGCATATATTAGTTCAGTTTTCCTTCCTGATCTTTACAGAAAGCTATGACTTCACTGTTGCACAGCTTAAACACACACACACAAAGTCTAGGAGATACACTATGAATATGTTAACATTAAATAATAAAGGTGGAAGAGGGGCTTCTCCTTTGAGTTTCACGTGAATGATGGATGACGCTCTTACTATATTTCCAAGTTAATTCTAAAATATCTTCTGGTCTTTTAAATAGGAAACTACATCTATTGCTTGCACTTTTGATCATTAAAGGCTTATAATGTAGAATTTTATTCTTTCCTCTTGCCTGTAAAAGCAGTTTTCCAAATTAGACACTGAAGACTTCAACATATCTGGAAAGATATGGCAGCTTTTATGCCAAAAGAGGTATAAATCTTTCAACTCTGAGCACATTTGTTTATACCATGTCCAGTTGTAGCCATTTTGCTTCAAATTTATTGATACAACCTGGCTAAGTTACTAATTTATTACCTTTGGCAATCAAAAACACAATAAAATCAATTTGTGAGGTCATCCATCTGTGATTCTCACTGTTGTAAAGTTTTTGTTGGAATGTTGCCATTCTTCTACTGTGCGCTTCTGTTGTGATGGTAATTATAAACCAAAATTACGATATGCTTGGGCAAAGAATATAGAACAATAGGACTTCAGTCCATCACAGAGCTTATATACACCACAATATTCTAAATAATAGTTCCAGATTTGTTTATTTACTGATGAATGAGACTGTACAGCTACTTATGCCAGAATTCTGTAAGACCTTCGTAAAATCTGAACACCTGTAATATATATCTTAAAACTCAGCCTGAGTTTGAAGATGCTGATTATTGATCTAATTGCTATGTCTCATTGCCTTCCATTCAACCTCTTCCATTTTTTCAATAAAGGAGAGGATACCTAAATGTGTTGAAAACAGGTCTGTCTTTTAGTAACCTTTTATAGGCACTTTAGTAGTTGTCCAGAAACCTCCAGAGGCCAGTGGGCAAGAGAATGAAATCCACTTGCCTAATCTAACCTTTTCCAAACATCTGCAGCCTAAGATGCACATGCCTTCTAGACTGTGAGTAAGCTAGTTTAGTCTTGGGTGTAGATGATGATGAAATTGTTGACTTCCATAGAGCTACATATATTTTTATTTGTGGCAAAGATAATTTCATGCCTTTTATTGCATCTCTGTATACAAATGCAAAGTCTTTTAAATTACATGGTAGGTATATCAATCAGTTTGGCTTTGGCACAGACTACAAGGGCTCTTAAAGTGCCTTCAACAAGTATGCTCATAATCCAAAGAAAACTCTTCTAAAATCTCATACAAGATACAACCCTGAGCTGTAATAGCTTGAGGAAGGAGGAGAAGAGTCTAATGAAGTTATTATACTTTGTCATCTCAGTTTAGTCATAAGGACACCTGCAAGTTCTGCACACACTTCTTAGTAGCTTCACGTAGCCATTATGACAACATCTGAACCAGTCAATCAATGTTCTTGAGACAACAGCCACTGAACGAGACCATACCAAGGGCTTTCTAACAATTTACCAGTAGCACTAACAGGCGTCCAGTGCTGGGAACATACTCAGCGATGTTTACACATCTAGCAATAATTCATCTCTAAAAACTCACCCATGGGAAAACAACAGAATTCCAATAGGATTTCAGTATTGTCCAGAGGTACTACATTACTGAGTTCCAGTGTTGAGATTCACTGAAGAGATGGAAGAGAGCTTTCTTTGCTTGCTGTCCACTTTCAGCTGTTGTTAAATCTTCTTATGTTATTTAGTCTATTTATATCAATACATACAAGCACAATTCCTATCCATAAAAAGCCCGTATATTATCTAAAACAATTTCAAAATGGAAAGCTTTGCTCTTCATAATATTTGTTTCAAAGTATTACATAAACTGTGATTATTTTAGTATCTGATTTTTCTTAACATCCATTTAGTCATCTTACAGGGCTTCTTGCTTCAATTAATAGCAAGAGGGTTTTTTATTATTGATTAAGGTAGTTGTGAATTCATCAACAGAGGACAGACTGTACAGTTATGCCCTAAAGGAAAGCTTTAAAGTAGTGGGATTATATTATGCAAATAATTCAAAAATATTTTTAAACAGGCATTACTTCAGCATTTAGATATTGGCTAAAGCAGCTTTAATATGCAAGACAGGATGTTAGGTGCTTAGCTGATCCAAATGCCAGTCTATAGATTTGAAAGACTAAAGATCACATCACTGGGAGGTTGACAGAAGTGACACTTTGCAAAGTGCCAATGATTTATGCCAATGTCTTTCTTGATGATACTGTTATAGACAGCACTGTCATTACAAAGTCCCTAACGACTTCAGTCTACATTTATGGTGCACAAATTATAGGTGAGCCCAAAGATCGAAACCTTCCTGACTTTTAGATTTCAATGACCAAGTAATTCTCCCTAGGTTCGCTTCTTGTGTGTTCCCTGATACTTTACACTCACTTTTCTTTTTCTATTTCAGCATTGTAATTAAATCACATTAACAAGGGCAAAATATACATTATAGGTTACCAAGCCTTTTTTAGCAAACACCATGCAAAATACACCAAACTTTATACTCCAGCACTGAGCAGTAACACAGCTCTGGCTTTTTCATCAACAGAAATGCTGCAGCCAGTTCTGCAAGGTACCAAGGGCCTCATGCAAGCAGCTTGAGTCCTCTGCTTCCCAGTTACGTTAGTGCTGGGGAAAAGGGATGCTCAAGATCAGGAAGGACTACACCTCCTTCTAAAGAGCGCCTCTTGGGCTGGACTCTACAGTAAGCTTTCCATGCTGTTATAGACTGACAACCTATGATCCTGTGATGTGTATAACGTTCTGTTTTTGTATATTTAAAACACTATTCCCGTGCAACATTATTTGCCCCTTAGTCAAGCCTGAAATGGTTGTTGATACTAAAGCAAATTACAATGTTTGGGGTTTTTATTCTCTTCAGTAATTCTGTCACCTTAAGAAGACAGAAATAGAGGAATTAATTACATGAAGCATATAGAGGTTCCCAAGTAACACTGATAATATCAGAGGACATTAGTTTAAATCAGGAGAGAAATTAGTTTCCCATCGCCATTTAAAATGAAGGAGTAAACGTTCCTGGGCTAGGACTTCTTTTCTCTAGCACTGACAAAGCCAGCCACAAAGGAAAAGAGGAACAGCTGGGACTCTTGATAGATGGTAGGACATGGAGGTAGGCTCCAGAAGTAAAGCTACAATTAGTTGAGCCATGAGATTCCACACCTCCCAAATAAAGTTCTCTGTTATTCCCAATCAGGCATGTAATCTTCCTGAGGGAATCATAATTTAAAAACATTCAGTGAAATTCTGCAGGTTATTTTAAAGTCAGTCAGTCCTTTCAGTGTCCATCAAGCAACCTACTTCAGTGTCTAAGAGCTGCCTTAGAGCTGAACCGGAGCACGTATGTCCTACTGTAGAAGCCATTCAGTCTAAACATGCTAGAAAGCATCCAATTGCTCTGGTCTTGTGGTTTGCTTTGTAACCACAAATCCTCCAGAAAAAATACAGCGTCATATTACACAATAGGATATATTCATGTCTGAGCTAGGACTTCCTTCAGTTTCCATCCCAGTCACTGCAATTCCCTGCTGGCTCTGAGGATGCAAGTGTAACACACAAAACCAGCCAAGCAAACATGCAAATGATGAATGTCTAGATAGAAACAATGTCCTTCTCAGTGAATTTTTGTGGTGCAGCTGGCAGTATTCTGCGAATTGTTCACTCAAACAACATGTCAACCCAAGGTCAGATTACAGCATAGCCAGAAAGTTATGTGTCCAAAAACGTGTTTTCTGACTGCCCTGAATAAAGCTTGTGTGTGTCAAGCTTATTGCTATCCATAACAATGTTAAATACAGGGTATGATAGGCCTGTTTAATCTGCAAGAGAAATGGTTTCCCTAGGAAAACCAGTATAAAACCAAGTGCACTGGTGTCTTTAGATCCAATTCAGGAAAGGTAGATAAAAAAGTAGACATTTTGTCTGGGAAAGAGGATCACTGATACCTAAAGGCTGCTCTGGCAGGTCCTGGGAGACATATAACTTCATAAAAGCCTTGATTTGACAACCGTCCCTTATACAGAACTCCTCTTCTCTTCAGACTGGAGTCTCAAGCAGTGTGTTGCAAGCATGCTGTGCTAATACAATTAATAACATAATTTCTATGAAAAGAAATATCAAAAACTGTTAATTAGCAATTCTTGCTATAGTAAATATATATCAGTTTAATGATGCTATTCAGTCAGATGAATGAGTACTTACAGCATCTGTAATGTTTGTATTATTTTAATTTCTGAAAAATATAAAGTTACTATTTTAAATTCTTTATTCTCATATTCTGGTAACTTCATAAAAGGAAGTTCTACGCAGTTAAGTTAATCTTTGCAAGACTAAAAGCTTAAAAGAAGGCTGAAAAGACCATTGAAGGTCAGAATTTACATATTGATCAAACTGTAAGTTTATACTCTTGCAAACGTGTAATTAACTTTGCTGTTATTGAATTTTGGTTCACAAGCAATTTTATTAGTCATAGTTTCATCAGTAATTCCACTGGACTGAAGCATGAGTGACAGACGTCCGTAATAAGGCAGAGTGCATACTAAGGTGTTATGTTTAAAAATAGATATAAATCACCTGAAACATTTGTTATTTTGAAGAAAATGCCCTTCATAAAAACACAATGCTTGGCAATAAAATGAAACCATTTTCTGAGAATTATTGTTGAGAAATTGAAATGAAGACTTGTATAAAAGTTATGTTTCAAAGTTCCAAACCATGGGACCTTTCTCTATGCAATTTAATTTTGTAAGCTAATAATCATAAATTCAATGATAAAAAAGCTAACGGGTTCTTTTAACCCTTTCTTTTCTGACCATGGAATAGCTAGAAGCTAGTAAAAAAGTTACCTAGGAGGTTCAACCTCAAGTGTATTGAAGGGATGGTTCCTGTCCAGGCAGCCAGCAAGAGCACATGGGTGAACACATGTTGCTACATTTAAGAATTGCTCTGTAACAGTTGATGAACCTGGGATCTGTCCTGGTTTGTGCATCAGCAGCAGAAATAGTCATTTATATTCCAGCTGGATAAGCAAATGCAAGATTTGCTCTGTGACACATTAAGAGAATACAGAGGAACCAACCATGTCATCTCAAAGGACTATTCCTTTGCATCCTATCCCCAAAACTGCCCCACAGCCAGGGATATTACAGTCATGTAAATGATGACAAAGGTCTCACATTCTTAAAGTTAATCATAACGGATAGTAACAATGATCAATCATAAGTCACTGATCTCAGTGGTCCTTTCACCTTAGGACGAAGAAAGAGCAGAGGGCAAGGTTTGCTTTTCAGTGTCTCTCTGAACTGACAGCCTTCTGCTCAATCAGGGTTTCTGCGTCGTGTTCCTGCTGGCAGACACATAATGAATCTGCATTCTTCTTATCAGATCTTATTTATCCTTCTTATCTGTGTATCCTGGGAGCTGTGTACCCAGAAGCAGCAGTATGTTCTCCCTTCTTGAAGACTAATGAAGCCTTTTAGATAATGGGAGAGCAGAGTTTGGACTTTGCTGTGGACTCTCATGCAGGGGACTCATATGCAGGTGGACTGGCACTGCTAAGAACAGAAATCCCACACAGCCTGCAGCCAAATATAATGATGACTGTGATGCCTTTTCCACTTATTTTGCCAAGTAAGAGGATCTGAATACAAGGAAGAACTTCAGGAGTCTGCACGTGTGCTGTCATGTCTAAAAGAGGTATAAAACAAAGCTAGGTTCAGACCTGAACTCTTGAAATTATGATACCTTCCAACCAAGCGTGTCTTTGCTTGACAAAATAGTAAAAAAAAATTAAGATTATATTAAGCATTTCAGAAATTACTATCACCAATCTTAGCAGGCTGCTGTGCCTTCAATACACGTTACCCTCAGCCATCATCTCCATGTCAATACAACTATCAGCAATGAAGGCTTCATTCTGAGAAGGGAATTCCTGACTTCACTTGTTATAGCAGGACCCAGAAGCACAATATCATACAACACTCTGGAAAAAAATGACAGGATCATTGACAGTATAAGCAGAGCAATGTTATGTCTAGTGGCAAAATGTAGCTGGTTGAAATATGGTTTATTTCTGTTGAAGACAGATAAATTTACACTGCAAAAGAGTGTGTTGCTGGATAAATGTCTACTGAAAGCAGAATAAAAACATAAAAGCGTTATGGCCTATCATTAGGCAGAGCTAACCAGAACTGGCAATATTGCTCAGCGTTCATCTGGCCACATGCTCTCTAGATGCAGAGAGGCAGTCTGTTTAGTTAGACTTCAGTTCCAAGATATGAGCTGTTTGCTTGTGGCTTCAGTGGTGGCAGCAGCAGTAGGCTTCTTGTTGTTTTAGCATTTGGTTTGAACAAATTACTGTGTCCACAAGCAGCTGTCAATGAATCTCTCTTTTTTTTTTTTTTTTTACTACAGAGAAAATATGGTATCAGGTTACATCAGCTACCATGTTGTCGCGGTTTAACCCCAGCCAGCAACTAAGCACCATGCAGCCGCTCACTGACTCCCCCCGCATCCAGTGGGATGGGGGAGAAAATCAGGAAAAGAAGTAAAACTCGTGGGTTGAGATAAGAACGGTTTAATAGAACAGAAAAGAAGAAACTAATAATGATAACACTAATAAAATGACAACAGTAATAATAAAAGGATTGGAATGTACAAATGATGCACAGTGCAATTGCTCACCACCCGCCGACTGACACCCAGTTAGTCCCCGAGTGGCAATCCCCCTGCCCCCACTCCCCCCAGTTTATATACTGGGCATGATGTCACGCAGTATGGAATACCCCTTTGGCCAGTTTGGGTCAGGTGCCCTGGCTGTGTCCTGTGCCAGCTTCTTGTGCCCCTCCAGCTTTCTCTCTGGCTGGGCATGAGAAGCTGAAAAATCCTTGACTTCAGACTAAACACTACTGAGCAACAACCGAAAACATCAGTGCGTTATCAACATTCTTCCCATACTGAACTCAAAACATAGCACTGTACCAGCTACTAGAAGACAATTAATTCTATCCCAGCTGAAACCAGGACACATGTTCATCAACCATCACATCTGAAATCACTGCGTTTCATTACAGTCTCAGGCTAGAACCTTTTATTTAAACTTCCCCTAACCTAAACACATGACGCAAGCCAGCCAAATGAGAAGGCATGGTAGAGAGGACAGTCAAGGATGCCTCTTTTCACCATGTCTGAGTTCCATCTCATCGTCTTTCAGAAGTTACTTGGTGTGACTGCCCCAGCTACTATTCTGAACAAACTCCTGGTGAAAACTAGGTTGCTGCCGTAGCATGTATTTACTCTCCCAAAGTGATCTACCAGCCTAGAGCTGTATCAAGCAGTTTTCTTAATTATGTGCTAGCTGTAAACATTTTATTAGTTATAACTATAAGGTGTTTAAAATTATTTAGTAGCTATTATACATTTCATAACTCATCCTATAACTTTAGAGTACCCAGAAATTGAAATTCAGAGCACAGTGTAAGATGACCTTTTGTATGCAAGCTAAATCAATTTTATACTCCTTAGAATTTGGCCCACTGAATATAAAAGAGTCCAAGCTGTCAAAAAGAGAAAGCTGTATTAAAAAAAAATAAAAAATCAGGAGGGGTCATCTCAGCAGTGCCTTGTAAATAGGTAGTTCAAGAAGTGTCTGTGAGGTTACAGCATAGACCTTCCTCCCTTCCAGCAGTTCCCAGCCAGTACGTGGTGCCTGGCTCATGAAGTGAGGGCACTTTATGGGTGAAGAACAGGACCCAGTCTAACAAGCTCTGCTGAACCTCTCTGGATAGGGAAGGAAGGCAGTGGAGGTGACTGGTGGCAGGCTGGCAACAGGGAAGGAGCTGGACCTAGGCCAGCAAAAAAACGTAACTTTTCTCAAGTGAGGCTTAGGTGTGGTAAATTAAGGAAAGACTGTTTTAACTCCCATACTTCATGGTCACCCCAGTGGTTCACACTACTCCAGTGGGAACTGGTTTACACTGGGAATGTTGCAAAATGGCTCAATGAGCATCTGATGCTGTGGCATGCTTTCTGATGGCACAGCTCAGCTCCTGCAATTGAACCTCTGGCTGCTGGGGGAAAGCGGCTTTACATCTGCCACCCTAGAAGCCATTTGTATCACTGAGGATGCTAGAAGGGATCAGGCCCTTCACTTGCCTAGCGGAGTGTGTGTAACACTGGTAAAAAAAAGCCCTGTAAGGAACTTACCCTATGCTTATGCCCCTGTCACAAAAGCCAGATCCACAGGGTTGTGCTGTGTCTTCTAAGCTTCCTTTTCTCTTTTTAGTAGAATCAACGATAGTTGACAGGAGCCAGAGGGGATGGTTTTATTTAAAAGTTCTATGAAGTTGGAAGAGCTGGGATTTTTATCACTTCATTTTTACAGAATTCGGGATTGAATTCTGCGTTTGGTAACAATCGGGTGACTTCAGAGGAGTCAGCAGGCATATCAGAGGGCTAAATCTGGTTCTTAATCATTAAAATATTATGTAAAGGAACATGAATAGAAACAAAGGCAAGAAAGTCTCCACTTCCATATCAATGTTCCAGATACTTTGCATTTATACAGAGCAGAGTTCATGAACTCTCTCTAACCATGTTAACAATCCTCTGGGTTTCTAAAGGAGCAGCAGGGGTTGGAATGAGAAGTCTCCCCATATACATCAATAACATCAGTCTTGACACACTGATGGGATTTCCAGGGGGTTCTTTGCTAACTGTGCCTGTTAAATCCTCTGCACCACTCAGCAGTGGTAGCTCAGTATGCCTCGCAGGGAGAAAAAAAGTCTGAAGTTTGTAGTTGAAAACAAAATGTGCATCTGCGGCATGTGGTTTCTTGTGCAAAAACAAGTCAGAGCATAGACATTTTAAATGCATTTTTCTCAGTGACTGATGTCAGTTGGGGTGTCTTAAATGGATATTTTTACAGAAATTAAGTACAGCAGTGTTTTGCACCACAGTTTGTATTTCACAAGATATATGTAAATACAGTTAAGCGTGGCTTCATTTGAAAATCAGAGAAGTACAGTAGTCTCTACTATATAAAGGAGAACTGTGTGACCGATAGCTGGCATGTTGTTAGTTTTGAGGAAGTAAAAAAAAAAATCAGAGTGACAGAACTGTGCCAGACAATCCACGTAGCTCAGTCCAGTCTTGCTCAGTGTGTGGCACCTAATGACTGGAGAACATTATCAGAACACAACAAGCATTATTTTTATTCAGTAAATCCTTTTAGTACCCAGCAATCCATAGTATAAGTACACCCTGTGCACCTACATCTTTTTTATGGAATTGTTCTTGATGGCCTTTTCACCATGATTTTTTTCCAATTACTTTTGTAATGCATTTAGACTTTCTGAGCTGGGAGATTGCATTCAAGATCAGATTGTCAGCTGCAGTGGGTGGCATGTTGGCATGCCAGTTTGTATCAAATAAGAAACCATCCTTTAGAAAAATCAGCATTAATATAACAACTGCTTCAGCTTCATAAACTCTTGAACTGACTCATCTTTCAATGTAAGCATTTTTTCCATAATGGAAAAATAACTGTGTGCTGAAATCTGGCATTTTGATAGAGTTTTCCACAGTGATTCAACAATTTTTTGCAAAAATAAATCTTCATCTTGAAGATAAATTTGAAGCTTTCTAATTCTGAATTTTAAAAAAAAGATTAACCAAATGGTAGGTTTTGTAGATCTATATATTGCGAAGCTGACTGATACAAAGGAAAATGTTTCAAAATAGCAGTAGTACTCTATATGTTTTATGTGCTTTCAAACTACATATATGGAGTTCCTAATTCTGTATATCTCTTAAAAAAAAAAATAAAAAATAGTATTACCAAAATCCGAAATAGTAACAAACTGACATTTGCTATAAGCACATCCATTAAAGTTTTCTTTGTGACATTTTCACAAAGCTGAAAGTGAAGCAAAACTTCACTGTGCCTGCGATCAGGCATAAAATAAAACCCGATGCAGGTGGTGCTATTGTAGCTGATGTTTTTCTGTCTTCATCCCAGAGACATGAAGTTCCATGCTGGACCACCTAATACAAGAAAGACATCAATAAGCTAGAGCGAGCTCAGCAGAGGACCACTGTGGTGGTAAGGGCTGGAACACTTACCCGGTGAGAACTGGGTTTGCTCAGCCTGGGGAAGAGGTGGCTTTGGGAAGGCATATGGGCAGCCCCTCAGTACCTACAGGGAAGTTGTTGAGAAAATGGAGGCAGGATCTTCACAGAGGTGCATGGCAGCAGATGAGGAGCAATGGTTATGAATTGAAACAAGAGGTTCAGAATGGATATCAGAAAAAAACTTTTTCACGATGGGTACAGTTGAATACTGGAAGCCGCTGTCCAGAGAGTTTGTGCTATCACCATTCTGGGAGGTTTTCAAGACTCAGCTGGATAAAGACTTGAGCCACCTGATCTGCTCTCATAGTTGACCTTGCTGTGAGCAGGAGGTTGGACTGGAGCCTACCTGTGGTCCCTTTCAGCCTCAGATTTCCTGTGATTCTGTGATTCTACATGTATCTGTGGTACCAATGGGATTTTACACAACACAGATGCTCCATCAGTTTGCTCTACTAAGCACAGGCTGCCTCCCACACATACATGGCAGCATCATGGAGAGCGAGTGGGTTGAGCTGTGAGGGGAAACTCCCTTGTTGTGTCTTCCACACCTTCAGTGGCAATCCCCAAGAAAGTGGGACCACTGATTGCACCCACATGTCCAAGGTCTCCTGGCCCTTTTGGGGTGTAACAGTTGCATCAAGCCCACGTGTGCAGGCAGGAGGTGACTTGCCCACCAGCACCTTCTCCACCCTCCATCCTTCCTCTTGAACAAGCTGGCTTCCATGCATCAGAGCCAAGCTGGAGGAGGCTGTGACATGGTTAGAGAGGACAAACAGAGGCCGCTGGGGTTCAACTATGGTCAGGAGCACAGTGGCGTGACAGTGCAGACACAGCTCGGCCTGCTGAGGGGGACGGACCTACAAAGGGGGACCTTGAAGCACTCCAGCATGCCAGCAGCTCTGCCCTTTCCTCCCAGGCTTTTCACAAGCTCTGGAGCTTCCAGTTTTGAGCCTGCAAGAAGCACCTTATTTCCTCAATTCCTGCAGTCATAGGGACAGCTAAGGACATCGGAGTGGTCCTGGATAGCCCCGTAAGAGCTCATCTGCTTCAAAGTCTTTGCAAGTTCACGGCTTAAGCACTACTCTATTCTTTCACCTTCATTTTAATCATCCTCATTTCTCTAAGCATGCCAGTGATGGGGTAGAAATGCACCTCTGCAGTCTTCTCCTTGGCTTGCCGTGCAACTCTCTGAGCTACTTGCCAGAACCTGATCAAATGCCTGTATTTCCACTTTGCTTTGCCTTAAATGCTTATTTAAACAAACAAAAACAAACCTTAAGTAAAAAGTGAAATAAGTCCTCAGGCTCTGGGTGACTACAGTGGATTGATTGTACATATGGGAAATGTTGTCATAACAAAACAGGTGTTATATGGTAATTGTGCTAAGTATCCTAACAAACAAGGTTCATCTGGCACAATTCACCCAAAGCCTTCAGGGAACTTAGAAAATTTATTTATAGGTGAGAGAGAAAAAATATTCTCCTTAAGCTAAGGCAGCCATATGCATATGCAGGGAAAAAGGGAAGCCAGCCATATGCATCCTTCTTGTGATGGCAAGCAAGTCTGTTTAAACAGAGGGTGATCCTCCTAGGCACTTCTGCAGAATGGCCTCCATTCCTGCCCACACAGCCTGGCTGGAAGCTGGTTCTCTTAAACTTAAACAACAGGGGAGGAGAGGAAGAAGTGGGAAAAAAAATAAAAACCTAACTTCATCCTGGTGAGTTTGGGCAGATGTTGTGTTGTGTACATTTGGGGCAACTCAGTAATGGGGTGTATGAAAGAGGTGATCAAAGGAAATGTTATGAAGCAACTTTGCAAGTAGGTATGGAAAAAAAACATTTGCAAGCAAAATATGTAAAAGGCAAAAGGAGGACTAAAGAAATTCACCATCTCAGGGGCAAAGGTCAGTGATGTAGATGGATGCATTCATATTTGTATGTTTTCTTACAGTTAAAACCCAAAATGTACTCAGCAGTATATCATCATAAATCCTGACTGGATCAGACAAGTGTTTTTCATTGTTCGATCACCCATCCACCAAAGAGAGTGCTGACAGCTTTTGTAACAGGTGGCACTTGCTCTATTATGTGCTACTAAAGAGTGAAATGGTACAGGCTGTCATCCTATTCCCAAGTATCATGCCTTAAATGTGAAAGGGCTTTCAGCATCTGACTCAAACTGGCAGTGTGATCTTCCATCTTATATCATAAAGCTGACTACAAAAATGTTTTGGACTAAGTTTAAGCAGGTGGATTTTTATAGATGATTTGTGGGTCTGTATGTCCAAGGTAAAATTCTAGCTCTGCTGAAATCAATCATAAAATTCATACCAACTGCAATAAAGCCAAGTTTTACTGAACTTTTATAAAACCAGGCATTTTTAAATGTCAGAAATAATGCATTCAGGAAACATTAGTGCATTTGCTCAGCTGAAAGTGGGAACCCCACTCACAAAAGGTTTGGCTGTTCTTCCAGCTTAGCTGGTTTCTGGACATGCTTTGCTGCCTCCTACACATCACACAGCAATGTTGAAACTGGCAGAGAACAGGATCTGCCTTTCCCTCCTGAAAGCTTCGCATGCCAGTCCTCCTGGTGAGCCCAGGGTAACAGCTGGGATCTCGAAAAACACATTGCTGATGGTAGATTCAATCAGCAGCGCTCAGGTTGTTGGGCACTCGGAAACGGGTTGCTGGAGCATGGTTAGACTAGCATTGGATCTGTTCCTAGGTATGGGTTTGGATTTGCTCTCCCCAGGTAATGAACCCTTACCCTGTCATGCAAGAAATGCTGACGTTGCCAACAGTGTCTGTGGGTAAAATGCCATCTGAATTAGAGTCATTAAACCCAGACATATCTCTTTAGGGTCAAGGAGACAAGGAATTGCGATTCACACTTACGGGTGAGTGAGCACATAAATTATAGCTATTTAACTAATTCCTTACTTTACAAAGATGAATTGGACAAGGCTTTCCCAGAAACCAGAGACATTTTGGACCTGTTTGTATACGGGAACACTTTCCCAGTCCTCACTCAAAATGCTACCACAAGGTCATTTCTCGTTACCTAAAATTTCTGAACTATTTCAAACTGTTTAATGGACCCAGTATATCCAATGCCTCTCTCTATAGCAAGGATAGTACAATCCCCTGCAGTTGCCTCAGAGGTGCAGCAGGCTCTCAACAGCACAGGCAACAGCTTCGTGGACTGGCATAGGAACAGTTAAGGAGCACATGCATGAACTCTGGTCTGACCTCCAGTAAGTGAAACTGGGTGTTCCCCATCCAGTCTAACCCTGGGGACAAACTGTGAGACACTAAGCCAGCTTTCTGTGGCTGTATTTCCCTAAAACATTTGTATTTTTCCAAACCTAGCAAATTAGCATAAAAATAGGACCTAACCCAGATGACAGGAGTCAGGAGCTTGTATTTTATTTTCACAGGAACAGAGCATCAGAAGTTATTTACTCTAAAAGGTGATGTGCCATAACGGGTATGAACCAGCACTACTTAGCCCCAGGAAGAAAGTATGAAGTCATAAGTTCTGCATTTAAAAGAAGAAAAAAAGCTACAGGAATCAAAGACTTTATTTGTGAACAGAGGACGCCTGCCAGAACCAGAAATAGTTCTGTTGCCTGACTCTTTCTTTCCTCAGGCTCACAAACCCCAGAGGTGTCTTGGGGAGTGGGTGGAGCTGCAATGTTTTAATAAAGTACTCTGGAATTTTATTAATGTGAAGGGTTGCAAATGCCTGCAGTTCTAGTCATGTGAGCATCTGCATTCAGCTGTCCTGGATTTTAATGAGGTGGTGAAGAACATTAGCTGTGTAATTCATGTGGCTGTTCTTTTGGCCTATAACAGGGTTTAGCAAGGTTAACGTTATGTTCACGTTCAGATTTTAGTGTTTGGCTTCCCGGAAAGAAAAAACAAGCAAAAAAAAAAATCCTACGCAGGATAAGGGGATCAGAAGGACACTTGGAAATGAAAGGAGTGGTTTGCGAATGCGGAGCTCATGGAGTGCAAAGGAAGGTTAGCCAGGAGAGACAAGGGACAGAGTGTTAGAGTTTCATACCCAGAGGCTTCATTGCAGGTCTCAGACTCACAGAAAGCACTGAGTGTCCTACTTCATCCCCAGTTAGGAAGAGACAAAAGCTGAAGTGAGTTTTTAAAACCTTTTCCCTTTCAAGAGTAAATCAGGTCAATCATACTTCTTAGAAAGAACAAATGCTTACTGTCTGGGGGCTTCTTTATTAGGGCATATAGTTGGCTCTTGGTCCCAGTCCAGCTCTGACTGGAGCTCAGTCCTTACAAAAAAAGGCTGCCTGCACACTGGTGCCTCCCTTGGAGAAGCACTGTGTCAGCCCAGGTGCAGAGCACTGCTACAGAGGTACCACTTGCAGCCCAAACACAGCAGCTCCCTCCCAGGAAGCAAACGGAATTCCTCTGTGTGCCATTGTTCGGATTCCTGGCCATAAATACTGGGCAGCTTTCTCAGCATGGACTGGTAGGTTGTCCCATATCCTGAACTTATATTTAGTGCTCCTTCAGCATGTGTAGGAGCAGGAAGAGAGCAATTCCATATGTGAATCCTACTCTGAACATCAGCTTCCTCTGTGGCTACGGTCAAGTTACGCAGCTTTTCCACCCCAGTTTTCTTCCTCCCCCAAAACACTCCCTGGTCATTGGATGTGGTGTAGTGCTTCTTTCCTGCTCCCAGAGGAGGACTTGACGTTCAAAAGGAAGTACACTGTGAAATCAATCAGCACACAAGCGCCCATCCAATGTGTACAGCACTTTCTCTGGTCAGTTATCTGTTCTCAGTGTTCTGAGGTGGAGAGAGGACCTAGCCCCAGCTCTGCCACTGCTTGCTGAAGAGTCATCACCTCTCTGGGCTTATCTTTCCCCTTCTCCTGATGGCAGTCTGAACAACTCAGTCACAACATATGACACTCTAGCAGACGTGCCAGGGACTCCCTCTCTGTGGCAAGACCATCAGAAGGGTTTGGTCAGACCTTCAAGATCAGGCAGAGGTCTTTGTTGAATGCTCCTCAGAAACTGTCTTTCCAGCTCCTCCCCAGCTCCTCGGGAGCTAGGGTGCCACAGCTGGGGAGAAAGATGAGGCATGCCAGGCTAGGGCTGTTGTGCAGTCCCTCTCCTGTAAATGCAAAGGCCAGCTTGCCTGTGAAGATACTTGAATAACATTTTTCCCCTGTGCCAGATTGCAAGCTGTATGTCATGCTGTCAAGGCTAGCAATCAGCCTGATTGTTGCAGGCTTGACAAACATGCTTATTTTTAGAACTGCTAGATATTACACATTGCACTAGATCTCTCTTTCATGTTAAAGACTTTAATCTTCTGCTGGAGTTTCTTATTGGACATCTGCCCAGAATATAAAGACTGATCTTTCTTCCCCCACCCCGTCTTTGATAAAGTGTCAGAGCCTCACTGAAAGGTGTAGATGGCAGTCACAGGATCTCAGCTGAAGTCATGCCTCTCCCACCTCTCATCCAAATTATATGTAGGGGTTATTGGCAGTATGTTGAAATAACTTTACCTTGGGATAATAGCCTTTTGCTTATCTCCCATCTATCTGTCACACTGTCTAACTTCTGTATTAACAGAGTCTACCTTTGGGCAGCTCACACAGTACAGTAGCTGTCATTCTGTCCTCACTCCTGGGTATTTAATGTAAACTGAACTAAAGTATGTTAAAGGTGTACCAGGAAAGACAGTCATTTTTCCATCTCTCTCCCCAGAAAAGTGAGAAGTAGCCAAAAGAGCGGCCCTGCAGCACTCCAGATGTGAAGTAGCACAGTACATATCATTACAGAAGAAACATTTTCTGCCTCAGGGGTCTATTAGTAATTTTGACAGCAGAGGCACTCTAATCCCACGCAGAAGACAACAAGGCTGAAATAAGCTGGGACCTAGTGAGTTCTCAAAATTAAGCCCCAACTGAGATACCCTGGCCCTGCCATCAGACCAGAGATCGCTGCAGACTATATTCCGGAGTGTAGGACTCAATATTGCCTGACTGTGATGGCTGGGAATAAAGTGAGAGTTGAAAAGACAGGAAAGTTCAGTTCAAAGGCTCATTTCTTTCATCCCAAATGTAAGGCTAGGTGACAAATGGCCCACAAGGACAATGTACTCTGAGAAGCTGAGGCCACAGGAGGCATGTGAGCACCTCCTTGACCAGCACGCTTCCCCCTCACTGCAGGAGGTGCTATCCAAACACAACAATAAGAGGAGGCAGAAAGGAGCTGACACAACAAGAGGAGGCAGAAAGTTGCTGGCACAACAACAAAACCTGACTAGAACACGAAGATTAGCCATTTCTGAGAAGCAGAGATCCCAGCAGCTCAGCGTCCTCCTACACAGGCTCAGCTCTCCTTTGCACTGTACCATGAGCTCAATCTTTGTCTTCCCTGAAAGTTAAGAAAAAGGTATCAAAAAAGAAAGAGTGGTTCCCATAAGTATAAGCCAAGATGCTTCATTAGCTTCCATAAATTACTTTTTCTCCATACTTTCCCCTATTATTTCTGTTCTATTTTTTTCTACATGCCCTCATTCAACGAGGGTGCGGGTGTAGACTTTTGATCCCTCTTTACTGATTTGAATTTAAAAGGAGGATAGGTACAAGAAGTCTGTGGCATTTGAGTGAAAATATAAACCTATCATGTTCAAGGGAGTCTAAAAATCAAGGCAAAAACTGTCAAAACATGGCATAGCATTTCCACAGAATAGAATATGTCCAGTTCTTCAAAGAGGAAATATTTGGAAATCTCCTTAAGGAGGAATCACTATACTTTTACAAGTTGTATGATCTTTAGAGCTACAAAGCTAAAACCGCCTAAGCCTTTGTGCATTTAATGATATTCAAAACTCACCACAACTGTATCTGTCCCTCATAGCCTGCTGTCCAGCTGATCCAGCTCATGACATAAGTTGCTAAGGACATGCTTGGCAGCCAAGCTCCACACAGAATAAATATCAGTGTGTTGCCTCATGAGCAAGTGTGAGAAAAGGTAGGAGAGCCACAAACAACAGGGAACTGGCCTGAGGCAGTTCAGCTTGTTAGCAGAGAGAGTGGAGCAGCCCTGAAACAGATGTAACCAACACCCTTCATCTGTAATCACTGTACAGTTCTCATGTCAGGAGACTCTGGGCAATATGAGGATCTCAATTGCTGTCAACGTCCAGTCCATGAGAAAACAGAAGATGTGGCAAACCTCCAAGCATAGCTTGGCTTGATGGTCCAGCAAGATAGTGTTATACTGGAGAGACACTTGCTTTCCAGCTACTGATCTCAGTTCCGCTTTTTTTTTTTTTTTTTTTTTTTTTTTTTTTAGTGACAGATGGGGATTAGTGTAGCTAGCCAATATGCTTAACCTCTGGAGAGCAGGAAACATTTTATGCCACTCAACAGGAGGCTTTACGGATCCTAGAGGTCAAATTCACAATGATATCTGAAAACCTAAATCCTATAGGGGTACTTGACTTCCCTCTGGCCTTGGTGGGAATTTAGCCACTGGAGAGTTAGACCTTAAATACCTTTGGGAAACTGAGCCTAGACAGCTGAAGTTTAAACAATTTCTTGGGGAGTTACTTCTTGAGCTGTTCCCAAGTTTCAAGGATCTCTACTTCAGTTATAAAGCTGGAGTGGGGGGGACACAGATTATAACAGCATTCACATGGTGAGTCAATAATCCTGCAAGTAGCAAACCAGCTATCTGCTGTAGAAAAAGTACTGGCAAGCTTATACTTTTAATCATAACATTGGCCTTTCCCCCTTAACTGCATAGCTGGGAAGCTGTTTAGTGAGTGATATACCTGCAGTCACAGACCCTGAGAGTCTAATACGCCATTCATTCTATTTAGCTGGAATCGTATTGGAGAAACTGGATTTTATATCAGACCTGTCAATAATTCCACAACACTGGCATTTTTCCACATTTATTAGTACAGTGCCTCTCATATACCACAGACATTACTTTAAAACGTTTGCTATGTCATCTCGCCTGCAGGAAAAAAATGAGCCCTGGATTTCTCTTTGAAATGAGGATGTCCAATATGTGTCAAAACATGTTGCCTCTTTTATTAATTCCTTCCCATAAGCATTTCAACGGCCATGGTTTAAAATTCAAGAGCGAAACAACTTAGAATAAGGTATCACCAGTACCTGCAAGGACACTGTCCCTTTAAGGCCTTGCAGTCGGCCCCAATTAACATTCCAGTTTTATTGCATGTACCTGGTCTGAAGAGAGTCGGTAGCCACTGGGTATAGCATAAATTGTTGGCCTTCAGCAAAATGAACAGCTGAAATGCATGCAGTACCTGACCATGCTTGTTAGGCTATTTGCTCCTTTAATCACCCGCTGCACTCGTGAATGCCTGCCATTCAATTATCTTCAAAACCTTCATCATGTCGCTAGACAATAAAACGTGACAAGACAGGTATTACTGTGTTAAGGTCATCTGATATCTAGAAGTGTCTCATTATTCCCTTCAGTGATTAGCAACAATTACTGCTTTAACCAAAGTATTTAAGGCCATAACTAAGTGTTTCAAATATTCATCATAGGATATCTTATGAGCTGGAGAAGTGTTCTTAGAGGAATGACCAGCGGTTCCCAGCTGACTGTCCCCAGAGCAGCAGCAACCCCAGAGAGGGTGCTTCCAAAAACATTTTGACCCCCAGTTTGCTTTTAAGACACAGCACTCGCTAGCCGAAGGATAGGCAGCCTACATGTTGCCTCTGCTGATTGCAAGTGATATCAGACCTTTTAGCAGGGATCCATGTGCAAGACCGACCTTGAGTCATCTTTGTTGCCCTAAATCACTCCAGACAGGGCTGATGGGGTATTTGGAGGCCAGAGATTAATCTGAAGCACTCAAAACATCTCCCGCAGGAGGTGCCACAAAAGCCACCAGAAGGTTGCACCTGTGTATGCAGGCTATGTTGGCCCCAAGGAAGTAATGTTACCCCTCTCTGGTAATACAAGCACACCTGGCCCCAAAGTTACTGCAGCTTCTGTATTTCAATTGAGAATTTGTAATTAGATTTAAGATTAGGCCATCTTGTTTGTTAAGCCACTGCAGTCCTATCCTAACAAAACTCCTTCAAACCAATTTAGCACCAGGACAGGTTTTTGCTCCTGACACCTGAAAACAGCTAGTTGCTAGAGTTAGAACCAATAAAATATTACACAGTCCCATCTTCCCTGGGTTTGGGTAAATTAGGTAACTCCCTGAATTCAAATTCTTTGTTTTCATCAGGCCACACCATTTATGCTGAGCAATGGGCAACGGAGAGTTCCCTCCAAGAAGGGAGAGTCCGGCAGGCAAGCAGAGATGAAGGAGGCAGGGCTGGCCTTGGTGCAGTAGCAATGCAAGGAGAAAGCAGGACAGACCCAGGGTTTAACATTTCTCAATACATCTAAATTACATCCAGGATCAAACTAAGGCTGCCTCTCTCCCTTTCACCCTGCCCAACCTAAGTCAAACTCTGGTGAAGGGGAGAATTTATCCTGATCTTTGAGTTCAAAGGCAAGACACACATTTCACAGCGGTGCTGCGGGAGGTGGAAATAATACCTGCATAAAGTAGTAAACAAGAACAGCCAGCCTTTCACTGGGGGAAAGGCAGTTTTACAGGCACATTGCCAATTGAAACCTCTCTCCCACTGTGGCTCAGAGTGGCCCCAGTATTCGCTCTGCCTTCCACATTGCATTCAACACGACAAACTAATAACCACAGCTGGCACTGCCGCTGGCAAAGTCAGCAGTTACCTCAAGCAGATGACTGGTAGGAATGGCAAAATAGCTTTTGCGTTACCTACCAGCAGAGCCTGGAAAGTCAAGTAAGGGGATGTGGCAGATGTCCCACCCCAGTGGCGCGGGAGTAGCAAGCCTGGCTCTCCAGGACTCGCCTCCATTCCAGCCCTTCCTTCGTCCTTCCCCATCCAGCAGCAGGACGAGCCCAGTCCTCCAACCTTAGGGCTGCAAAATTCAATCCTGCCAACACTGCTGAGAAGCTTTGAGCTGGCCCTGCAGACAATGTGACTCATTGCAAGAGAATGAGTTGCCAATTTTGTTTCTTCTGGTACAATGAAACTTATTTAAATAAAATCCTGATTAAGAGAGGAAGCCATGGACTTGATTCACAGCAGGGAAAGCTGAAAACTGCTTGCTACATGCCGTCAAATTACCGATTTCTACCATTTTATTTTTAAAGCAGAGTGCTGTTTCTTTGAACTGGGAACAACACGGCATGCACATCATTTTGGATAATGTGTATGCAAGGTCACTTTGCTCATTTGATGTGATTGAGCCCAAAGTAAGAAACATGGGGAATTTTTTCCTCTCCAGTTGAGGAGTGTCTTTTGATAGGTGGAAGTCAATGACCCTATGGCAGCAGCAGATCTGTCCCCATGTGCAAATGCTAAAGCAAGGTGGTCCACCCCACCATAAGGATCACGCAGCTTTCACCAGTCATTGTCCTATGCCAGGGATGCATCAATGAGGTAAAACAAACTTTGTAGCTCTCTCCTCTATTCCTCTCATTTAAGTCATAACTGCTACAGGGCACAGTTAGTAGTTGCAGATCATTGCTTTCTGTCTCAGTTACAGAGGACCTGTTACACATACCAGGCACAGCTGGCAAAAGTTCAATTAGACACACATTAAGATAGCCTATAACAATGCACCAAAAATTTAATATAATGCTAACTGTGAATAATTTGGCTCATTTTGGCCATATGTCATTCTAAATCTTATTCAGCTAATCACTTCTGAACTTTTCCATTGCCTGGCTATGACTATTCTCATGTTAGTCTATGCAGCTTTGTTGTAGCTGATCATTTCAGATCATTTCCATTTTCTATTTGGATAAACATGTGAGCAATCCTGAAGCGTACTTCATATGGATAGTTGTATCTAGAGACTGGAACACAAGAACTTCCATGGAAAATGGCTATAAATAGAGCCTGATCATGACAAAGAAAATGCAGTTGACTGGAATTCATATTTGTTCATCCTTTCAGGTCTTTTCCTAGATCTTCCTGAACGAAACATTTTATCTCCCACCAGCTAGCCTAGCTATGAGTTTGGGGCACTATATCAGCTTACACTACCTGAGAATCTTGTCCTTTTTGTACTGTTTGTATTCAGCTATGGCAGAAAGTCACAGAAAACATGACCAATACTTAACTGCTTTGTGTTCATCTGCAGATCAGAGGAATCTGTCATATATATTAACCACCATAACTGTTGTGTTTGTTTTCAGTACCCAGACAGAGAATTAATGGCATTGATTTTTAGGTATCTACATTTTAGATGAGGGTGCACTGCACAACATAAATGCGTTTGCATCATTGTGAGAATGAGCACTCAGCCATTTTAGAGCATCCCTTTGAAACTCATCCCTGACCTTCTATAATGAAAAAAGCTTATATATGTAGCTGTATCCTATAATAACAATTTTCAGTGAAACCAACTTCCTTCAGCAATGCCCTGTCTTAAGGGATCCTGCTATGTTAGCAACATTCCCTTCCTCTGCAGAGCTACGAGGGGGCAGTGATAGCCCACTGTCACTATCCAGCCACAATTCCACTTTAGGCTGTGATGGAGAACAGTCAGCCCTGGCAGCTGCCGCCTGGATAAGCTTTCATGTTTGAATCATCTTAGATCTTTCAGCAGTTATACCCAGGGTGGCCTGAACAGCAGTGATAACATGCCAGAGAAATCTAAGGCAGGTAAATTAAGAAGCACTGTGCTGAAACTGTTCCCACTTACCAGGGTCTTTTTACTGGATTTTGGGGAGTATCTGTATATCCCTTCTCTGGTGCGTGGCATTGTTACCTGCCTGCCCCTCCAGCCCTTATCTCCAAGCAACCTTACATAGCTGTTAGTGCAAAATACCATTTATTCCACATCGTGAGCGCTCAGGCAGCATGCAGCGATGTGTCCATCACTACCTAGGAAACCCTCTCTTCCTCACCAAAATGTCCCTCCTCATGTGTGAGAGAAGCAGACAGGTGGAGGGATGAGAACAAAAAGTTGATCTGGGAAAGCAGAGAGGGTGAAGTAAAGACAACAGGTGAACGTGCCAATGCATTGGTCTATTAGCCCAGAGGCCAATAGGGCATCACAAGCCTCCAGGTCCTACTAGACACCTGGATGCAGCTCACTACTTAATGAGAAGAGTTGTTTTCAGCTGACTGCACTGTGGCTTCTTCTCTTCACCGTAAGAATCAGTATAGTAGCAGCAATAGATATGAGTGGATTATTTCAAGTTCAGTTATTTAGTTTATGTGGCCAGCTGTTTGGCCATGATGAAGCTTGTGCTTGCTGTACCTGGACTTTCTATATGGTCATCTGAGTCCCCTGGACAGGCTAGAGGCTGCTTATTTTCCAAAACAGGCCACAGTCAAATTCATTCAACTCAATATGGGTAAGGCTTTCTGAATTCTTTACTATAGCAGTCCTTTAGTGGGACCCTGAAGCTCCAAGTGACTCCCAGCTATGGACTCTGCTTATATGCTGCTACTAAGACTTGTATTACAATAATAAGCCATTGGAGAGATTATTCATTATATATAATTAAGATGTTGGTTAACCATGACATCCAGAATGAACGTTAGAGCAAAGACTTTGCTAAATCTGTAGCAGTATTCCAAGCCATCAAGACATCAGTTTGATTGACAGATCAGATAATCTCTTTAGTAATCCTCTGAATTCTAAACACAGAAACCCGTAACTCATAATCAGATAAGAATATGCTGCGGTTATACTCTACAGTATTGGAGAACAGAGTTTCAGTTGGCTGGGTTTATCCCCTGACTGTTTGCATAAGGTTCTTAGAGCACCACTGTTTCAAAATAAAGTTTATCTTTAACTTTACTAACATCAGGCATATTCATTATTGTCAATGACACGTTCTTGCAGAGGTTCTGCTTTGGTTCTGCTTTTTTTTTTTTTTTTACAAGGCACTAATGATGTAATAAAGATTAATTAGTGTAAGTTATAGTGTCGAAGTGTATACCTTCAAGCTGTTAAATGTGTCAGTGGAGATCCATCATGACAACAACGGGCATATTATTCTCAATAGGGATTGCTCTATTTGCCAGTATGAGATGTGTGCTCTTTATTAAGACAAAACCAGTGAGAAGAGCCCAAATCTGAATGCAGCTGAAATAAGTGCCTTGCTTTACACAGTGTGATAAGCCTTGATTTTGTAAACACTATTACTTTGCTTTCATTACATATTCCTGCTGACATTATTTCATGGCATCAGCTATTTTACAGGCTTTTATTGTCATCATACAAAATCAGGCCAACAGAACATGCTTAGCGCTTCGCAGCTTAAAAAACAAATCAACTTGGTGATTTATGATGGATAAGTACTTGAATTTCAAATAGACTCTGTGTATCCATATCAATATCTGCCCAGTTCTAGATGGCCCATCAGATGAAAAAGGTTAAAGCTCACCGAATTTCTACAGCCAATAGCACACAAGGGAGTGTTATGGTTAACAGCACGTCTATATGCTTGGACATCCCATCGTCCAGTTAAGCAGGCATCTACTCACTACTGGATCGGAGAGGGGTGATTACCACTGCAAAGCCTAAATCCATCTGTGTTTATGGATCCGTATTGACAATTGAGATACTCCCACCACCTCTTCATTCAAACATCTCTTTAACTTGTTAGAAGATTTAAACCGATTTTAAGGCCATTATCAACATAATTTAAAATAAACGTGAAATGCAACAGTAGGATATTTGCTGCAAACCTACTGTTTAAATGCTACAAACACCATTAGCAAGTGCGTTGCTTGGAATATTTTGAGTGCATAAGCCAGTTATTAAAATTGAGTGCTTGAACTGGTTTTCCAAAAGGCCGGTAGTTGCATAGGATGGGCAATTCTTCACTGTGCTGAAATGGGTACATCTGAAGGCATTTCCAAATCCCACACAGCAGCCTGGCCACAGTGTGGTGTTCCAGCCAAATAGACAGCTCTTTTCCACTTCCCAGGTTGTCATGCTAAAGAGTTTTCCTTTGTATTTCTCAAAGGAATATTTTTCCCATGCACACTTAGAAATTGTTTCTCAACACTCTGTTCTCCAAACTTGAGATTTTACCCAGGAGTCTTCTGTACATGGCATCCCTTGAATTTTGTGGGACTGCAGCTGGGCTAGGACATTGGCCTTTACAGAACATCCAGACATCAGAATTAGATATCATTTTCTCTGGGATATTTTTGTTTGTTTGCTTGCTTGCTTGCTTGCTTGCTTGTGTTTAGTCATAGCCTCTTCATAGTGTTCATTGTCTCACTCTTCTGTGACTCAAAGTTGGATCAAAGAATTTTCTTCCAAATTTCAGCAGAAAAAAAGGTCTTTTATGAGCTGAGATCGAGCATGAAAGCTTTCAGCCCTAGAGAAGCTTGGGAGGGATTTACAAGCATTTGAAATTGAGGAAAAAAAACAAACATGCTAAGAGTAGCTTCCCTGACACATGGCGAAATGAAGTTCCTGCCTCTCTTTCTGCCGTGGCCTCCGGTTAAATCAAACTTCAACTTTTTCAGAGCAACATGAATAGGTTAAATCAAACTTCAACTTTTTCAGAGCAACATGAATGCTCTGGGCTCAAGGCTAGATCTTCCACTCACTTTTTGCTGGCTTTCTGCTAGCTGCCTCATTCAGGTTCACCTTAATACACGAGAAGGAAAGCAAGGAGGGAGACATAGAAAAAGGAAAGATCTCACCTTCCTCTCCTAAATGTAAGTGAATGACCATCCTGAACCTCCAACCCAGAAATGCTCTCCTCATGCACTCTGATGGACAACTCATAGTCCGAGGGGACTTTTCAAGAAACTTGAGGGGTTCACAACACCCCATGCACACAGTCTCTGTCTGAAAACTTTTTCTCTTGCAGTTGTGCTGGCCTGGAGCTGAGCTCAGCTGCCACCTGAGGACTCAGCTGGCACTGAGCAGCAGAATGACTGTTCATAGCTTTGCTCTGATCCTAGAAATCCAGAGTAATGCCTATGCTTAGCTTTATACATCTGGGACAGAATCACAAGCGCATGCAATGTCAGAGCCTAAGCAAATCAGTAATATCGGGTAGCACACCAAAAGCCGCTTCCCAGTGCTGTCAGGGATTGAAATATTAGTGGCCTGTGCCTCAAGAGAGCCATCAAAACCCAAAACACTGTCCGTATATCACTGACTGTGATCTGCTTGTTTGATTAAGATCTCAAGATCAAAGCTGGATAAGGGAGAAAACCCTTTCCACAAAACCTTCACTTTCTCAGAAACAAAGAGATTATTCTGCCCAGTACAAAATGAAATCACAACTTCCTGAAATAACATAAGGTGTCAGAGCAACCCGCCCTACAGGAGCACAGACAGCTACACTGAGACAGTGGGCAGCTTTTGTAGACGTTGTAAGGATTCACGTGAATCTGGCCAGTTCTGGGCCTTCAGTCACAGCTCCTGCTGACGACGCGTATACCACAGATCAGGAATACTAAGTGCCAGTGTCTGGTTTTACTTTCTGTAAATGAAAAACAATAGCAATTATTACTGTGCTTTATAGATTTGAATTCAGAAATAAGACTAAGCTATCATAAGGTTTCCTGCCTTGGAATCCAAAATCTGGAACTTAACACATCTAAACTACAGCTCATGTTACTTTCCACATGTTAGTCATTCCTAGAGTTCAAAATATGTTGATTTGCTTAATATGAATCCATTCATGTGTTGTATGAACATGTATTTACTGAAGATCACAGCTGTGCTTTGGCATATTTATAATTAGATGCATGGTTTATCAAGCAGTTACAGAAGACGTGTATCTGGCTGTGACCCACTTAAGGATTCCAGCCATGTAACTTCCTTTTTTTTTGTGTGTGTGTAAACTAATCTACTATTATACCACTATTTGTAATGCTACATTAAAAATTATGTGTGTTTCACTATGAATGAACCTTTTTCTAATAACAGCATTGCACCTGAAGTAATTAAATAGCTGTAGAGCTTATAATCACAACAGAAATTGGATTCTCAGTTACCATTTTCAAAGTCCTATTGATGAAGATTCTTACTGATTACGATTCCTATTGATTGAAAGTGATTTTAATCAGTTCAGTTGTTTTTTTAGAGGATTGACCACAAAATAAATACTCTTTTCCCGTATGAGAATATTTGCATTACTAGGACCCATACAGGGATGAAGCTTAAAATTCAGTGTTGGTTTACTTTGCCTAGTTGTCTTCCCTGAAAAGAGAAAAACAACTCTTGTTTTAAGACACTCAGCACCATCATTTTAAATGCATGGGCATATCCATCTCCTATGGATAAGACATCAGAAAATTTTTTACATTCCATTTCTGAGACTACCATACAGCTCAGCCTGTTCAAACATCTACTTGCTTGAGTTCTTAAGCACTGAGCAAGCATGGGAATCAACAGTAAAAAATGAAAGCTAATGGTTTATCAAATGTAAAACCCAAATGCTTAATTTCACTACAAAACAAGTTAGCTTTCTAAAAGACTATTGATTTGTTTATATTATGCACCTGTAGTATTTTCCGTTGTTCTTTTTTTTCTGAGATGTATAAACCTTATACTTATGGCAAAATTAAGCAGTGGTGTGGAATAACTAATGAGCCATTCAGATTACTGCAGCCTTCACAGGGGTTGTGGTCCAGGATTTCTCAAACCTCGTATCAGTGGCAGCCTCAGCCAGACCAGCTGTCTCAGTCCATGATTCCACCCCATAGTGGTTATTGGTATTTTACTACAGATTTTAGTGACCTAGAGGAGAATTTCAGTGGGGAGAGCATGAGCTAGTGGCTCTGAAGGCATCACCATGGCATTGCACAAACCAAACAGCTGCCTGGATGGAGACTGTGAGAAAACCCAGTGACTGGCTCCATTTCGGAGGAATGAATTTCACCCCAGGAGTGGAAGTTCGGCCACCAGCCTGCTTATTCAGGGATGCACAGCAATGAGCTTCATTCAAATCATTAAAGAACCAGCACTGACATCTCCATCCAAACAAAAATTCAGTTGCAAGTCAGTCAGGTCTGGCCTATGGACTATAAGACCATAATACATGGTAACATATCTGAGTCAATATTGTCCTAAACCACACCACCTTCCTAATTTTTACATAATCCATAAAAGCATAGTCAAGTCAAAAATTCCATCACAGCAGGGAGTACTCACTTTCTCTCACTCTCATGCTTGGTATGGACAGGCTTACAAAAAATGACGGTAACTGGAGCCCTGAACACCTAAACTTCAATAAAGGGCAATTGTCAAAATACTGTAGATCTAATATCCTAAATATCCTACTGTAGATCTAATATCCTAAATGGTTCCTTTGCCCAGTAAAATATCTTTATTTAGGCATTATAGTGCACAGGTCTTCCTAGAAGGATCTCAGTTAAGATGAGCTGATATTCTTTCTTTTAATCTTTTAGCACACTGACTCTGTATGTTGCTATTTACTGTCAACTCTAGAATCCTGCAACATTGTGACTTCATCTTAGTGTCTAATATCAGGTGGGGGATGTGCTTTGCTCCCCTGGCATTGTAACGCTATAGCTGAGGACAAAAGGTATAACATCTGCAAGTGTTTTGATAAATCAGATTGGCTAAAGATTTTTTTTATAAAAAAAATCAAGTGAATTAAAACCATTTGGATAGTGTGATAGACAAATTATCAGAGAAACTGCAACATGCAGAAAAGATTCAGGACTCAGAGTCTGGCAAATTCTTTAAAATTTCACACAAGTCAAGATGATAAACAGATGGCACAGTTAGGAAAATCTAGAAGGCAAAATATAGCCCCCATGTCACTTTAATGATGCCTCTGCTTATCACAGCCTATATTTTAGATCAACTTATAAAGTATTTTTCTAAATCATAAAACTCTCTTGAGCTCTATTTGCTAAAGACAAACTGGTCTGTAAAGATGCATCAGTCAAACAGAAGATTAATTCCTGTTGTACCAAGTTGTTGTTTTTGGCACAGAAGTCAATATTTATAAGACAGAAAGCAGCTGTAGTACGCAAGTTAGCATAGTGCATAAATCTTTGCAGCAGGTTATAGCGACATGATGATACTATCCACAGGTAACACGATGGAAGCACTGCCACAACAGAGCCTTCCTAATGGTGGTCATCCATTTACCAGTGTGAGCCACGCTAATGAGGTCACACTGATTCACTTTGTGTCATTTCCCCTTTGGAAGCAATCAGCCCAAATATAAACCAGTAATACATTAGAAGAGGTCACCCAGCGCAGTAGCTCTGTAAAGAGTGAGCTGTTTGTATAGGACTCCGAGCCAGATCCAAGCCTGCCCGGAGCAATAGGACATGCAGCTACTGACAACAGGGCCTGGGAAGCAGATTAACCCCCCGTCCCCTCGAAAGCTGGCTGAGGCAAAGCGCTGCTCTCGGCTTTGCCTGTGGTGCGGTACTTCATCCCGCCTCTCTCGTCACCCCGCCACATCGGCCGTGGGGCCAGCAGACAAGGCAGGGGGTTAACTCTCAATTTTCCTTCTGCTGATTGAAGATTTTTGCCTCCCGCCTGGTGGTGCCAGACCCCATGGCAGCTTTGGGGCAGCTGAGGGATCAGGGCATGGCACTGCCAGGAGCTGTGGCAGATGTGGTCCTGCCTTCCTCACAGGGGGACAAGAGACTTGTCCTCTGACAAACATGCAGCCCCCCTTCCCCTTCTCTCCACCTCTCTCGCCCACCACACCGGCAGCTTAACTGCTGGAGGCTGGGGGGGGAGTGTTACTAACCACTCTTCTTTTCATTTGGTTTTTTTTTTTTCAGGTGACAAGAGATAATGTGAAGCCAAACGAGGCCAACAGGACCATTCCCTTGCTTGCAACAGGTTTCTCACCATTGCCAGAGCTCCTAGGTCCAACCAAGGGGCTTGGTGGGGACCGTGCAGCACTGCACTCCACTCCCCCTCAGTGCTGAGCGCTGTCTCTGGGGCAGTGAGGCACCCATCCTGTCTTTCCTCACCATCAGAGACCTGGTGTGGTCAGCAGCAGGGTCAGGGCACAGTGGCTGGTGACCGACCAGCCAAGTGGCTGGGGCAAACCCCTTCCCTCCCCAGCCTCAGCTTCCACATCTTCAGCCTGGCAATCGTTCCCTTCCATGGCATACAATGAGCTCTGCGGAGGAGAAGCTAGAGCTGATCTAATTTTTGATACCCAAGGTTGTAGAGATTATCTGTATCTTGATCAGCCTTTTTCCCTGTGCTGAAATTGAGAATATCAGATCCCTTGGACAGTGTTATCCCTAAGACTAGATGGGAAGGAAGTTCAGCCTGGAAGGGTACCAAGGTATTTCTCTCCCTTCTTGAGAACCCTGTCACGCCAAATTTTGATCTCCTGGTGCTGTTCACGTCAGTCAGCGCAGTTACTCACATACAAGGCCGTATGCAGTTTCAAGCCCATGGCTTTCTCTCTAACCACTGCTGCGCTCGTTCTGACATTTCCAGCCTCACTTGACCAAATTATATGTGGTTTTAGGCGAAGATGTTCGAAATTTAATGTTGAATAGATGCAGATTGAGCCCACATGGGAAGCAGGAAATACAATAGAAATGTGCAACTCCATTATAAGAATTCATCAGTGTACATTCTGCATGCTTTATAAATTTCACTAGCATAATCATCTGTTTCATTCCTAGAAGAGACAAAGCTAGCAAATATGAATTTCTTTAAATAGGCGGCAGAAAGAGATTGACTTGAAATAAACAAAATAGTTGAAATTAAATTTTCTTGGCAAGATTTGCTTGTGTTGTTCATCAAATAAATGTACATTATGTCTTGCACTGTTACTCAGCTGTGATCCTATAATGTGTTCTCTGCATCCTGTCAGACATATGATCCTTTGTCCCATAATAGACCCAACTATCTCACAACCAGCTGAGCTCAGGGTCATCCCAGGGTCAGGCTGGTTAAAGATGGCTGTCAGTTCACTGCCTGACTTACAGACGCACTTTAAATCACCTTTATCTTACTTGTGCTGATGCTTTCCAGCCATCAATGTAGCAGGAGCTGTAGCATCTATGTACAATGTAGTGAAATGTCTTGTAGCATCCCTGAAAATTTCTCAGTGGATATGCAATGTGCAATGTACCCAATATAAAGAAAGTGCACCTTGATGTATAATGTGAAATGAGAACTATTTCAAATACCTTTATGCGAGGTAGCTAAACAATATGGTTCTCATCCATCCTGCAAATGAAAACAAAAATTCAGAGGGTGAAATATCACCTTTCAGATCAGAAATATAATCACTACTTTGCCTGAAATTTCCAGCAAAAAGAGTATTTGCATAAGAAGGACAGATAATCTGGGAAATGCATCACCTGATGTTTTTATTGTGATAAATACCTCCCTTCAGCTCCTGATGCTATACAATTTCTTAATGTTTGTCACTAGTCTCCAAGGTATAGAAGAAAAGCAGGCCTTAATTGTAAATTTACACATGCTTTATTGCCAGTGCAATGGCATGAACACATTTAACAGGATTGTCATTCCAGTTAATTATGCTGATTCTGACATGTACCTATCACATTTAAAATTGATAGTGCTTTTCGACCAGTTAGTATCATCAAAATATGTTGTGTCTTTCTCTCTAAGGTTAAGCATGTTAGGGGCCAGAGAATGGCAGGAGGAAAGAGTCCCTGCATATTAAATAAGCGCCTCTAGCTCAACAGCCAAACCTCCTTCTAAGAGAACTGTAGATAGCTCAACCCCAGCACATGTTCTGCATTTCTATGTGTGCTCCAGCCCCAGCCCATCTGCCCCAGGCAAAGACAACGATCTTCATTATGCCTAATAGTAAACAACACCATCCCAGCCCCTCAAAACTCTTGGCCTTGTTCACAATGTGTAATACCAGGCACCCAAGCAGATGGTAACACTTATTAAAGATATTAAAGCAGAAGAAAAGACAGCAGCAAAGGAGGCAACTATTAGAAAAAACTCTGTGGCAAGGGAAAAAATAATTTCCATGTTTTCCCTGCAGCAGAAGTCTGAGTCTGAATTCCAGACTGAAGAAATTGGGGGAAGACTTGAAATCAACAGCAAACCACAAATGATTATCAAATGAGAGTAAAATACCATGCTTACCCTCAGCAAGGATGATCGGATCAAAGCCTCAGTTTACAACCTCACACTGAAAAGGCAGATAGAAATCTTGGGAAACCAAACATCCTCCTTTCCTTCCCACATACCCCAGTATAAATCTTGTGGGGCATTCCAGAAGGAAAATGGAAGTACATATATCTTACCATCACACCTGGCTGACAAGGGTAATATTTTCAGATTGCCTAAATTGGAAGGAAGGAAGGAAGGAAGGAAGGAAGGAAGGAAGGAAGGAAGGAAGGAAGGAAGGAAGGAAGGAAGGAAGGAAGGAAGGACATGTTTGCTTTTGTAAAAAATTGATTAACAAAATTTCAACCGATTCATTTTCTATCACATGACCCACATATATTTTAAAGAAAAGCAAGTTTTTATGCTACACCCAAAAGCACAAAACTGTGGGCAATAGGATCCAAGCTAGAGTAAACAGTGCAGAAACCTGGAAGAAAGGACCTAGAGGAACTAAAAAATACATTAAGGAACAGCAGCCCTGTTGGGTGGTCATATGAAGTGCAACTTGGAATACCTCTCCATGCATTATAGCAATTTCACATTGTGCCTGGGAAAGGAAGAGATAGATACCACCACCAAAGCCTCTCTGCTCTATGCTGTTCCCCTGCTCCTGCTCAGCCTGGGCAGCAGTCTCTCCCTCCGGCTACTCCACTGCCCTATGCCAATATCCTTGGGGACAGTAGCAACAATGGCCAGCAGAGCCCCTGCACAGTTGTCCCTCTTCTTTCTTCACATCAGCCTTGCCCTTTCTGACCACCCTTATCCCAACCTGGATTAAAGCAATGGCAGCGCTGCACCAAGGGCTGGAGAACATAAGCTCATGAGGTCTGGAAAACTGGAAAGGCTTGGAGCAACAGTGAACAGATCTTGAAGAGCTTGTCTCATAGGTGTGGATAAGCATCTGGGAAACATCTAGATAAAGCTTTACTTTTAAAATTCTTTTAAATAAGAGAGTAAGCTCTCTTCCCTGATTTCCTAATAAGAACTTTTGCAGCTCTTCACCTTTTGAGTGCACCCAGAATTCATTTTGCTGGTCAAGAAAAAGCAGTATATTGAGCAGTGGCATTGTGGCTAAGCACACATACTCCTACTCACAATTAAAGGGATGTTCACATGTGACAGCTCAAGGAATGTCCTTCAGATCGAGCTGACAGGATCTCTGGAGCAGAATGCGGTGCCTGCCTTCAGACAAACTCACATCAAGCAGGTATGTCTCAAGGCAAGGCTGCTGACAGACTTCATTCCTTTCTCCCTCTTCTCTTTGAGCTGAGATAGTGTTGACCACAACAACTTTCAGGGCTACTTCCACAGTCCTTTTTCTGATAAACTCTCCGTTGAAACGGCTAGGCCGTTTTATATAGCACAAATATAACCTTTTGTGATGAAAGGGAATTTTCTATTTGATGCCTGCTGGCATTTTTTTACTTTAAACATTTTACTACAATAAAAAAAAAGTCCTACTCTCTGAGATGTGAACCATAAATCTTAGATTATTTAATCTTCACTTAAATGCAGATTGCTTTTTTCCCAAAGGCACATATATATATACACACATATATTCCTTGCCCTGGAGTGTACTTAGAGACAAGCAAACCTAATTTTAAGGCTCAGGCTGGACTCCATCACCTTTAGTGCTGCTGCTCCGAACTGATATGGAACTGCACAAAACAAAAGACCTGCTTTAAGGATTAAAAACATGAAAAAACGTGCCTTATTCTCATGAATCCTAAGGGACACACCCATGCACCCGTAGATCACTCTCTTCCTTCAGCATGGACACTTCAGACACGTTAGCACGCAAGGCAGCTCTCAAAGGTGCTTCACCGAGGAAAACGGCTATCTGAATTTCCTCTGTGAAGTAAGAGCACCCTTCTCGCTCTGGGGTTTCACGCGGAGTGCAGGCACCAGGGGTGCGGGGGACCCTGTACAGCTGCGCGGCGGCGACCGCCATCCCCCATGGCTGAACGCACACGCTGCCCTCAAGGAAGGGGCCGGGTTCCTTTCGTCTCCTCTCAGCCAACACACACCTGAATGCAGTTAATATTGCTCAGCTCTTCCGTTCATCTCCTGGCCAATTTTTCAGTCTCTAAGAGGAAAGGAATTTTATGAAATAAAGATCTAAGGATTGAAAGTGTGTGTGCAGAGGAGGGGGGGAAGTGTGACAAACCTTGCAGCCCATGTGAAAGGTTGTTTTGCTTTTAGGCCAAAGGGGAGGAGGCCTGATCCTGCTCCCGTGCTAGATAAGCAGATATCCTGCAGGCAAGCAAAGCTGGCAACAGGCTGAAATCATGGTGAGAGTTGAAAAGCTTGTTTTTCTATATCCACAACAAACCAGAAATGTTGACAGAAAAGCAAAAGAACATCTGCTCGTGCTGATCTATGAACGCTTTCCCTGGCTCCATTAACCTCCCTTCTTTCTCTGTCTCTCTTTTTTTCCTAAACTGAAAATTATCATTTTAAATGTTCAAGGCTTTCATTTCTCTATTAATCAGCTCAAATCTCCTTAGCCACAGTTAAAGTACTCTGTGAGGTGCTTCGACCAAAGATCATTTGCCTTGCAATTAGAACTCATTTTTAATACAACAGGGGGGAAATAGAGAACCACAGCTTTAGAATCAATATAACTATAAATTACATGGAAAAGGAAACGGTAGCATCCTAGCTTGAAACAACAGATTTATTATCAAGGAGGGTAGTATTGTATTGACAGAGTACGTAAGTTTTATAAAGAAAGAGAGGAGACACACAGAGAGAAATCAATGTTAACATGGGCTCACTGTTGCTTTAAATGCTGCGTTTGTAGTAACTAATTTTCACTTATTATTTTAAATTGTAAAATGTCACATTGAAAAATAGTTAGTGGCTCAAAAAATCCAGTCTGCAGTATTTTCTAAGGCAAATCTCCAGTGATTTTAATGAAAAATTTCTGCAGAAGAGGGTCCCATTATGTGTTCTGTATTTAATCCTGGTTAAGATGAGTTACTAAAGGGTCTTCTCCAATCCTGTATTTTGAACAGGATCATAGTTGAGGTTGCAGCTAAGATTTGTATTTAAACCTCAGCAATTTGCATTTATTTTGATTCACACCTACTGGATAGGGTGAGAAAAATTGTTCCTCGTGATAGCAGCAAATATTTTAAATGCATCATCTTCCCCCTTCACAAGCAGAATTCCCCTGTGGTTGTTCACATATACGATAAAAAAAAAACTTGAACGTCTAACCAGATTTCTTGTTAGGTTTCCGCTGCTTTCAGTGCACAGTCTGCCCTGCTGTCTTCTCAGTGAAAAGGAGAGGGGAAATTTTTGCCCGTTGTTGAATACGGAGTTTGCAGTTAGGGCCTGATCCAGAGCCCAGGGTAATGGGTGTGTCATCTTCTGTTTCAGCTCCAGTGAAAGTGGGAGTCAACCTGTATGGTTGACTGGTCTCGAAACACATCACCGTGTTCAAAAAGGGGATTACATGGAGATTATCTGGATTTCTAGAGTCTCTCGTCTGATTTGCAATCAAACCATTTTGTTAGAGGAGCCTCCGCAGAATTTTCAGTGGTTTTTGTCTATGTTCCTTAAATGCTTCACGATGCCATTGAAACCCTGGGGTGAGAAAAGTGTGATCTGATGAGAGAAAAGTTATCTTTACTGGTGGATTACCAGGTTCAATGAGCCTAATCTTTTGATTTGCAGACCTGTGGGTGTCTCAGATCAGCTGAATCTCTCTGGGCAATGAGCCATAGCAAGTCCCACTCAATGCCGATGTATGCATGGAGTCGGGTACAAGCTTCTCTGCTAATATTCAAATCTTTCAGTTTGTGAGCTGACTTGAAAGAAGCTCGGTGAATGCCTCTTTAAATGAATCTAAGCTCTGGGGGAACATACATGTTCTTATGGATAAAGACATTGCATGTTTCCTGTGCAGTGTGAGCTGAGGTGTGTCACTGAGGCTAGGTCTTCTCAGACCCTTTTTGCTTCACCCTCTATTTTCATGATCGTTGCCTTGCCTCCTAGCACTGTCAGAAATACAAAAAATAAAATGGGGGGGGGGGGGGGGGATGTAATAAACTGCAAAGCTCCATGGGGTCCTGCCTGTCTGCAATACCCACTTCCATGTCTAAACATATTGTTCATGCTAATACTGTTTGCTGGAAGGAGTGTTCCTCCAAGATAGCATTTTTGTACAGTGAAATATGCGTGGCTTTTCGATGGCTCAGCTCAGATGGGATCACCTTTCAGTTTCTAGACAGTGTTATTTTTTTTTACTTTCTTTTTTTTTTCCCAGCACACCATGAGGAACACAACACTACCCCAACCAATGCATTTTGTTTTATGATCCATCTGTCATCAGAATCATGCATGGACGTTAAATCCACTAATACACAGAGCAGTGCTGCAGGGATTTTATTTCTTGCAAAATAGACTAGTCCGGTTAAAGTCTCCACCTTTGCTGGGTGCTAGCAGGAATATTTTGCAACTACACTAAGAAAATAAATTGAGGCTTGGATGGCATTTCCACTGCAATGGATGTTTTGCACAGGAGCTAGTTGCGGTAGTAGACCTGTTGCAAAAGTCAAGAAAAAGCTTTGTTTTATTGGTACAGAAGAGTTTCAATTAAAAGTGTAGAAATCCCCACTCCTGTGACTTAGCCCCTTCCATAACCTTCACCTTCTCATGAAGGCAGTGAGAAGACTGGACAAGGGGTTATTCTCTGGGACTCCTCCGATGTGCTCCCCCCAATCTGTCCCCAGACGGAGTCTGTGATTTACAGATGTGCTTTGCACCTGAAGGCTCACTGGTGTGCAGTGGAGGAGAGATTCCCACTCCCCCCTTACCCCCCATTTCCACGGCCAGCTTCATCCTCACCCCCATCTCTTTTCATTACTTAATGAACCTGGTCTCCTGTGTTTTCTCTGCTCTTTATTCCATGTCACTGGGGCTGAGTGACTGCTGAAGATGAGAGGGGATGAGGAGTGTGAAGAGGGAAGCTTCTGCCTTTGGTCTGAGCCTGACGGGGAATGATGAAAACCACATGGGCTATGAAGAAGTCCAGTCCGACTTTCTGTTTACCGAACTCCCTAAAAACGTCAACATCTGTCACCAAGTTACCCCTAAAAGGGGCACCCCCTTGCTACAGGGCCCCGATGGCAAGTCCCATCCCTCTTCCCCCAGCACGGGCTGGAGGGGTGTTGACAGAGGGAAAGGGAGGTCATCCGGGATTTGGTGATGGCTGTATTAATAGACAAAGGAGATCAGAAGCCATACCCCCGGCTCAGCGCTGCGATGCCACCCCAGGCGCGGCCAGCCGGCCCGCAGCCTCCCACCCAGCAGCCAGCCAGGGACGGGACGGGACGGGACGGGACGGGACGGACGGGACGGGACGGGACGGGACGGGGGGCTGCCGGGGCACCTCTCGGCTGAGCTCGGTGTTTGCCCTCCCTGCAGCCGGGGGCCCTCAGGAGGGACCCGCGGAGCTGGGTGCGGGGGAGCGCGGCCGCCCGGCACGGCGACCCCGCCGCCCCAGGCGAGGCGCGGAGTAGCGCGGAGAGGCGCGGAGTAGCGCGGAGCGGCCCGGCGGCCACGGCCCCGCTTCCTCGTTATTACAATGCACACAACGAATTTTCCTCGTATTAGTCATTTCCCGAAGATCAAACCCGAAGACAGCTGCGAATGCAATCGATCCCTAGAAAATGCGTTAGCGAACCGTTCAATCAAAGTAGATATTTCCTTGGATTTATTTCTTTTTTACTTTTTAATACTCGATAGCGTATTGCTTTCTTTTTTTTTTTTTTTTTTTTCCCTGGGGGCCCGCCGAATTAAAACCCCGCGTAGGTTGGAATTAGAAAACGTATAAATACTTATGCGCAAAGCTAAGCGCATTGGATGGAAAGAGCAAGCGCTGCGCAGCGCCGGGAAACCGGGCGGGCAGCGGGGCAGGGCGGGCGGGTGCCCCGGCTCCCGACCGCTCGGACACTTCCTACAACTGTTGCCAGCGAAACGCTCCGTGAGTCCCTGTACTTGTCCTAATCCCTCCGCTTCCCGCTGGCTACACCGCATCTTAGACCGGTGTGAACATAGGCAAAGGAGTCTGTGGTGAGACTGGCTTCCTGTCCTCCTGCCGGCCCTCGGTTGGGCTTGTATTTGGTTTTATTTCAATTTTTTTTTTCTTTTTGTTACTTCTCCTTTCTTGAACGGGGAGAATTTTTGCAATACGTTGAGTTTGCATTTGTAAACTGAGCACCCGGAAAAGTCATGACCTGGCTATTGAGTTCATCGTAATCGAGGCTGAGGATTCATTATTCGGCCACATTTTTATAAGAATCAATAGTCCCGATTTAACTTTACGAGATACACGCTTTCAAGGAAAGTAGATCGGAAAAGCCAAAATAATTGTAAAAGTAATGGCTGAAACATTGCCCGTGTGGAACAGATGCTTGAAATATGTCACTGCCCTATAAAAAATAGCGCGGAAGCATTGTCCGGGCCAATTTCTGCTCGTATTACTGCAATGTGTAATCCTTTTGAAGTTATATGGCAAAGAGGACTCCTCCCATGATCAAAATCAACAAAGTTTGCCCCCAAATCCTTAGGCACAAGGGAAGACTTCTTTTCCCCAGAGCTCACGTTGATTTCAATGGTCTTTCTGAGCTTGAAACAGGAGTAACTGTGACCTGTAATATTTTATGACACATAAACCATAAAAGAATAATGTTAACAGTGAAAGTCGGCCAAGTAGCGTGCCTGGGGGAGAAAAGGAATGTTTGCCTTGGAAAAGGAGAAAGGGAAAAGGGAGAGAGAAAGAGGGAGAGAAAGAGAGGACAAGTGAGAGAGGAAGAAAGAAAGAGAAAAAGACAGAAAAAAGGAAAGAAGAAGGAAAGGAAAGGAAAGGAAAGGAAAGGAAAGGAAAGGAAAGGAAAGGAAAGGAAAGGAAAGGAAAGGAAAGGAAAGGAAAGGAAAGGAAAGGAAAGGAAAGGAAAGGAAAGGAAAGGAAAGGAAAGGAAAGGAAAGGAAAGGAAAGGAAAGGAAAGGAAAGGAAAGGAAAGGAAAGGAAAGGAAAGGAAAGGAAAGGAAAGGAAAGGAAAGGAAAGGAAAGGAAAGGAAAGGAAAGGAAAGGAAAGGAAAGGAAAGGAAAGGAAAGGAAAGGAAAGGAAAGGAAGAAAGTTTTTTTAAAAAAAAGATACGATGTTGCTACTTATTCATTTAATTATTTATGTATTCCCTTTTTGTGGTTACCAGTTTACTGCGATCTCACAGAACTAATCGCTAAGGGAAAACAAACAAGAGATCCTGCTCCTAAGCTTACGCGGAAAAACATTCCGAAAGGATCCTTTTCCCCCAAAAAAATTACAGCCACCCTCCTCACCGCGTCCAGGGCCCCCGCCGTGCCGCGGGCGGGGAGCGGCCTCCCCCGGGGGCCCTCCCCGTCGCGGCGCTGCCGCCCGGGCTCTCCGGCGGGCGGCCCGGGGGCCCTGCCGGGAGCTCATCGCCGTTCGTGCCCGGGGCCCCCCGGCAATGCCTCGGTGGGAGGGGGTTAGCTCCTGAGAAGCAATTTGCCCGTGAAACCCGCTCGACTCTATAGCCCAAACGTGAGCTGCCATTAGAGAGGTACTAATAAATCCCTATTAAGCATGCATTTATGCAGTGATTACGTGAACTTTGGCCTCTGAAGAGTCCCTGCAATTAGCAGCGATGTCCATCGCGTTTCGCCCAGATTTCTCTCTACTCTTTTCCCATAAAGGATGGAGAGGGGATTACAGCCCCGCGGCTCCGCCAGCGCCTCCAGCTGCTGGGCGCGTCTCCAGCCGCCCCCCGCCACCCCCTGTCGCTGCCGGGGAGAAAGCCCCAAGCATCCCCCCCCTCCCCTTTTATCCCCGGACCCCACCCAATCTACCCCCGCTTGAAAATGCCGGATCCCTTGCCGGGGGGGGGGTGTGTGTGTTTCCCGCACCCCCGGTACCTCTCGCCGGGGATACCCGCCTTTACGCCGGCTACAGCGCGGGGGAGATGCTGGGGGGTTGCTGTCCGCAAGAGAACGGAAAGCGGTTAAGATTTAGTAAAACTGCGGGGCAAAAATGAGAGGAAAGTTGCCGCTGCCGAGGAGACAGCGAGAGGGAGAGGAGAGGGATGACTCTGTAATTGTTGCCTTTACCAAGGCTGTGAGATTAACCACTGGGACTTATTCTAAAGTGACCCATCACCGAATTCATTTCTGCTTGAACTTTCGGTGAACCTGAGATTAAAGCGGGGAGAGCAGCTAAGCAGTTTGTTGTTAGCTGCCTTTTCAACAGCCCTTTCAGACTGAGTAAATATTGATCGGTTTCAATCTGATTGCCCCAGAGGAAAACACCAAAGCATCTCAATAGCCTCCAAAAGTAAACTTTAAAGGTGAACAGCAGAAATGGCCTTAACTATGATAGGAAGATGCTAAACTCCGTTTGACGTTTGGGATGGGGTTTTTTGGTGGTGAGTTGGGGGTTTTTTTCCTTCATTTTTTCCCCTGAGAGTCTAGGGAGAAAAATTAAAATTAATTTTAAAAGGTGTAAAAACAAAAGAATCCCTATGCCCTGAAGGGCAAATTAGTGTCTTCTCAGGCCAAAGCGAGCTGTGATTTTTGGGGGGATATTTCTGTGGTAGAAACTCTAAGCTAGAGATTTTCATTTCTCTTCCCCATGCCCCCTAACCCGAAAGGCTGATCGTATCGAAATAATAATAACGCTAACAAAATGAGCCAGGATCGGGAGTTTTGGGGTGTCTTTGCTTGAAATCGATCAGGTCGGGGGGGGGGGGGTAAAAAAAAAAAAAAAAAAAAAAAAAAGATAACCCAGGGTTTGGGCTTGGAAGGATATGGGATTCTTTGCCGATGAATCGCTCACCGCAGACTGACACACTGACAAGTGTCTTGTCTCTCGCATTTAGGCTATAATTTATGGCCGCTCTTTCTAACACATTAAGTCAACACCGGGGGAGCCGGGTTGCAGATCCGGATTCCAGCAATGTTTAGATCCAGATTTCGATATTGAAATGCCCTCATTGGCATGCAAATGCCACTTTAACACATCCAAGTCTCTGGAAAAAGGCCATCTGTTTTGCTTTGTGGCTTTACACTAATAAACAAAAGGTAAAGTATATGGCAGGCGGGGAAATGAAAGAAATAGAGGCATCGGCGGGAGCCTTTGGAGACAGCCCTGCTCCCTTGCAGATAGCTAGGCTCTTGATATGGCCGCCGCGCCTTGCAAATCAGGGCTTGTCTCTTGACACCGAAGTGAAGAAAATTTCCCTGACTCTCTGCGGGTCACGCAAAGCAACGCCTGCGTGGGCAGTCCGGCCCCGGGAGAAGCCGGGAGCGCTCCCCCGCAGTTGGGCCAGGTGAAGGAGATGTTACGCGTGTTTGCGCTGAAATTCAAGAGACATCAGTGACTTGAGACAGCCTCCGTCCAGCTGAGCATGTCTCTGCTCCGTCCTGCCACCCGGTTTCTCCCCACGCACGCTCCCCACCCCCCCACCCCCCGCTCCCTCCCCGACCCGCTGTTCATTTGACACCTCTTGGAAATCTTACGATATTTACCTGTGAGGACTTGCTCTTTTTCCCGAAAATAAAAAAAAGGTGGCGGTGGTGGTGGTGGTGGGGAATGGGCTGGGGTTAATGGCAGAAGCACTGCCGAGCACCTGGGAGCCATCTCCCACCTTGGCACACATAAGCCGCTGTGGACGGCAGCCTGGGGTGGGAGAAGGGGGGAGACAGAACCCGGACCAGCTTAGTGCCCGGGGTTAATTAAATGTGCAGCCCTGGGCGAGGGGCCTGCGGCGTGAGGGAAGACTGGCTGAAGACCGTTTCTGCTTTTGAAGGGTGCTCTGTTTATGTAAGTGTCAGCATCCATCCCAAGGTGAAAAGGTTAGCACTTGACCCAGGAAGTTCTCGTGTTTGCGCTTCAGAAATAGATCGGGATCATAAATTCCTCCCAGTTATGGAGGAGGGAAGGGAGGGCCTTATATTTTCTAAAAATAGTATTATTTGAGCAGAGGAAAGGAAGAAGCTTAGTGTTATGAGTCAGGCTGGGCAGCCAGAGCTCTGACCCAGGCAAAACAACGCATGAGGAGTAATGCTGGGAGACTCTTCCTCCCTTTCCCCCTTGGCAAGGCCTCAGCAGTGGAAAATAAGGGAAACCAAAGTGCTGAGCCCAGCCTGTGACTCAGTGCTGACGTCACACAGAGTTAGGCAGACAAGGGCTACCTGAAAGTGGAATATATTTATTACAGACATTATAAGGACCCGTAAATCCTGCCCTGGCTTCCAACACTGGCGGAATCCCAGAGCCTTTCATGATTGTACAGAAAATCAGGAGGACATTTCGCTCACACACGACAACTGATAGAACTCAGTGTACCCGCAGTACAGCAAAGCACGGTGCGTCATGCAATGGTCCAGACACCAACCACAGTAATTATACATTCATTTGGCCATTCGTCACATTCACGAGTAGGTTGAAAAGACATCGAGTCTAAAGGAAGGTTAATATGAAAATAGGAAGAGGTGAGGTTTTTTGGATGGTTATACCCTTCGGTTGAGTACAATCCAGCACAGCTTGGGGGGGAGGGGGGCAAGCACACCGGGTAAGGTTTACAAAACCTAGTGCAATTGAAGCCTTGTTTGTCACATTTAAAGAAATAGCGCTACTTTTTTGAGGTATCTGCTTGAGCTTAAGACGTTTACTTGACACGGTCATCGGCTTTACCAATATAAAAGTGGATCCAGTTTGGCGAATGCGCTCACCCTGCTTAACCTGATAATCGAAACGTCATTTCTAGAAAAATCTGTAAAAAGATAAATCTCTCGGACAAAGTATTTACAAGCAACAAACTCATAGACACGAACAAAGAATACATTAAATTAAGGGGATGAAAGTCCTAGAAGTCGTGTAAACACTTGCAATAGTGCATCTCTTCGTGAGGTTATGTACCCTAGATAACCTGTCTTTCATGCAGGGAAACTCGGAGGAGCGTCCTTGCAGAGAAGGAGGGAGACCCTTACGCGTGTGCCAACACAGCTCCTCCAGCAGAAAGGGGGCGGAGGGGGGGACGGGGGGACGGACGGGGGGGACGAAAGAAGATCCACTGGCACTTAAGGCGCCGGGACCTGGCAGCTGGGAGGCGAGCAGGCGGCGGAGCCGGCACCCCCGGGGCCGGGCCGTGGCAGCAGGGGTGGGGGCGCCTCCGGCGCGCCGGGACGTCTCGGGGAGACCGAGCGAGCGAGGGGACCGAGCGAGGGACCGACATAACCGCGGTGAATGGACGGGAGCTGCGCTGGCCGTCGGGGCGCGACGGGTCTCAGTTGGAGGCAGCGAGCGTGTCCGAGGCGGAGGAGGCGGGCGAGGCGCTGCAGGGCGAGGAGCAGGACTTCTCCGAGGACTCCTCCGCCTTCTCCTCGCAGCCCGTGGGGGTGGCGGGGGAGATGGGCAGCAGCCCCTCTTTCTCCCGTTTCTTTTGCTTCATCCGCCGGTTCTGGAACCAGATCTTCACCTGCGTCTCGTTGAGCTGGAGGGAGGCGGCGATTTCCACCCGCCTGGCCCTGGTCAGGTACTTGTTGAAATGAAACTCCTTCTCCAGCTCGGTGAGCTGCTTGGTGGTGAAGTTAGTTCTGACGGTGTTGGGCTGCCCCACGAAGCCGTACTCGCCAGCCTTGCCTGCGAGGGGACACGCAGCGGTTAAGTAAGCGCAAATGATTTATAGGCAACGTAATCAATATGTCCACACCGGCCGAGCGATAGGGAGCAAGAACTTCTTAGGATAAGAGGGAAGCCCCGGCAGCGTGAGTGATGGAGTGCGAGGTGCTAAAACCGGAGTCAGCCTTTAGTGTCGGAGGAAACTTGATAAGTGGTTTATGAATTACAAGAAATATGACCGCGGGAGAGGCGGAGAGGGGGGGTCAGGAATAAGCGGCGCTGCCTTTCAGCGGCGCGGGCAGACGGCTGCGGCTGCTCCCAGAGGTGCGGGCCGCCCTACCTGCCCAGCGCCCCGCGGGTCACCGCGCCGCTTCCCCCGCACCCACGGGGGGGAGAGGGAGAGGGAGAGAGAGAGAGAGAGAGAGAGAGGGGAGCGGCCCCGGTCGTGCCCTCCCGCCGGCCACTGACCTGTTTTGGGTGGGTTTCTTTTCACTTTCATCCAGTCGAAGGTTTGCGCCGGCGGCGAAGTCTCGGCCGAGGGGGAGCGGGCGTTTTCCCGGTGGCCGGCGTGCAGAGGAGACAGGGCATGGTTGTAGGTGCCCAGGGGCAGGCTCTGCTGCTCCTGCCCGTAGGGGGGAGGCACGTACTGAGCGGGACCCCCCGCGTAGCCCTGGTGCGGGTGCTGCGCGGCGGCGGAGGAGGAGATGCTCCCCGAGTACACGGCGGGGGCGCAGGGGGGGAAGCCGCCGCCCAGCTCCGCGTCCTGCCCGAGGGGGTAGGGGCCGTACGCCGGTCCGAAGCCCTGCGCGCCGTAGGTCGGGCCGCAGCCGGGGTGGGCGTAGGACACCCCCAGGCCGCCGTGGTGCTGGTAGGCGGCGGGCTGGGCCGGGGGGTGGTGGTGGTGGCGGTGGGGGCTGATGGGCACCCCGCGGCCCGCGAGGAAGCGGTCCTCCCCGCTGCAGCTGCCGGCGCTGACGGCGCAGGGCTGGAAAGTTGTAATCCCGTGGTCGGGGTGGTAGGCGCGGGCGGCGCAGCCCCCCGCCTCGCCGCCGAGGACGGGGTACTCGAGGAAGGAGCTCATCCTCGCCGCGTCCCTCTGTCACGCCGCCACCGGGTCTTCAGCGTCCGGCGGGGCCGCGCCAACTTTCCCACTTCCTCCATGGGGCCGGCAGGAAAATGACACGAAGGTACAGGCAGCGGGCAGGCACGTGGGGGGCGGCAGCCAATGGCTGCGGCGCCTGCGGGACTTTCCCGGCTCCTGCCGCTGATAGATCGCCGCGTCGGGGGCATTTAAACGCCGAGCGCTCCGACGGCGCGGCACGGCGCGGCGCGGCGCGGCACCGCGGGGCAGGGCGGCGGCGGCGGCCCCCCGGGGGGGGCGGCAAGGGGGGGGGCCGGGCCGAGCCGGGCTGTCGCCCCAACGCCGCCGCCGCCGCTGCTGCCGCCGCCGCCGCCGCCGCCGCCGGGGTCCCGCCCGCCGGCTGCGAGGGGAAGGCAGGAGAGACCCGGCGGCTGCGCCCGGCCCGCGGAGCCCACCGGCCGTCCCCTCCAGGGTGAGTGCTGCCGCAGCGAAGGTGCCCCGGCGGCTCCCCTGCTGTCGGCGCTGTCAGGCCGGCGCTGGGCACCTCCGCCGCCGGCCCCCCCGCCCCCCATCCCCCGGCCGGGGCCGCGGGGGGGCGGGCTGGATCCACGGTACGGGGCGGGGGCTGGGGGGGGGAGGGCGGCGGGGGCAGCGCCGAGGGCATCGGCCCTGGGAACGGGGATGAGGATGGGACCGTGGATGTGGTTGGGGACTGCTGTGGTTGGGGACTGGGATAGAGATAGCGACGGGGATGAGGATAAGGCGCAGAACAGGGATGGGACCGAGGAGATGGATGGGGACGGGCACGGGCATGGGCATGGGGATGGGGATGGGGATGGGGCCGAGGGATCTTGCTGCTCCTGCCCCGCCGCAGTCCCAGCGCAACGCGACGCCAAGAGTTAAAGGGGCTTGTCCAGCCGCATCACCAGGCGGCAGCGGACATTAGCATGGAAATGAGCCGCTTTTGGGACTGACGGCCATTGTGCGCTCTCCGGCCCACCGGCCTTCCCCTGGCCCGCATCCCTGCTCCCCCCGCACCTCCGCCGGGCCCACCCGCGCCAGTCCGGGGCTGGGGTAGGGGAGGAGGACCCGGGGGCAGGGGGACGGGCGATTGGGCGGGGGCCCGCGGGCTCCGCAGCCCATCTGCTGGGTCCCCGCGGCGCCGCTGCTGCCCGCCCGCCCTGGGACCGGGCGGGGGGGAAGGCTGCCCGGGGTGCCGCGGGTCGCAGCCCGGCGGCCCGGGGCAGGGGCAGAGGAGCGGCGGGAGGCGCAGGGCCCGCCGCCCCGGCCCCTTTGTCCTTGCGCTCCGCCACCCGGGCCGGCAGTGGCGGGAGGTGGCAGATGGCCAGTGGCAGAGGCGGCCCCAGGACCCTTGGGAACCGCGCTGAGCATCGACTCAAACCTACCCCTCCCCACCCCCCACGGAAAAAAAAAAAAAGGTCCGTGGATAGAGAAGGAGAGAGGGCGGTGGGATGTGGGTTGCGACCTCATACTCGGTTACGTATGCGGAAAAGGAAAGGGGAGGCAAAGGCCGGGCATCCGTCCGTCCCGGGGCACTCAGCTGTCTGCAGGGAGAGGGGATGGCACCAACACGCTTCAAAGGGACGTCCTGCGAAACGTTAACCTCGGGGATAGATGGATGGAAAGTCATGTCCCTGTCACCAGCCCCAGGAGGGGCTGCTCCCTCTATTTCTGCAGGTGCATTTCCAGCCAGCGCCTACGCCCCTCCGTTCTCACGCTCGGTTCTTGCTTGTTTTGAAATCCAAAAGGTTCTTCTACCCCGCCACCTCTCCCTGCTCGCAAACGCACACACACACACAAACCCTCAAGCTCCTCCCTGCCACATGAACTACAACATCCTCTCCTAGATGCTGTTAGCTCTCCTACTGCTATTAGGTCAGCCCTTATCCCATACCACCTCCATGGCCTCTCTAACAGCCAAAACCGAAGGGCTGCTCTCTCCGCCACGCGTCTATCTGTATGCCCTCAGTACTTCTATTTGTTCTGATTTACTACGCAGGCACGGATGGTTAAGGGCCCTCTGGAAAGGTTCAGTTTCTTAAACTCCAGGGGGGCGGGGTGGAGGACAAGAGCAACAACACTCCAGAGGCATTTATGGCATTAAACTGCACCAATTTTGGCTATGGTTACAGCTGTAAACACATTTATTTCATTCTTGTAAACCAGTTGTGATAAATACTGCATAAGACAGAGAAAAAAGGCAGGCCGCTGGGACTGTTTACTAATAAAAGGGCTGGCATCTTTTCAGTGCTTTTTCAGCCAGCCAAGAAAAAACCGTATGTTTTACTATAAATAGATCCGTTTCACCCGTAAATTCCTCCGAATCACAGCACCTCTCTTACAGCCTCCAGCATCCTGAAATCCTTTTTTCTCTCCCTTTTTCGTGCCATTGTCTCTTTTGTTGCATTGTCTCTCTGGCGGGGCTTTGGGGGTTTGCTGCCTGTACTGTGCGTGGGGGCAACATCACGAGAAGGGCCGGAGCAGAGGGGAACCCGCCCCCTCCGCGGTCCGGCGAGAGGGAGCTGCCGCCCCTTCCCTCTGCCCGCAGGCCGGCCCGGCCCCTCCGCGCCCCTCCGCGGCTCCGCTCCGCGTTTCCTGCCCCTGGACTGGGGCCGAGAGGGCGATCCCGGCGCTTTAGGCTTTTCCGTGGGAGAGTGCCCCCGCTGTGGCCCCAGGGCTCACCGGGAGGCCCGGAGGCCACTTCTGCTCGCTGAATCTCCGCATTTATTTAAATGGAGTTCGAGAGAAGTTTAAATCTTGTAGCGTGTTTTCCTTTCCTTCTTTTTTTTTTTTTTTTTTTTTTAAGCGTTGCCAGCATCCAGAAGTCAGGGCACAAAAGAAACCCCAACCCATTAGGTGCACGTTGCGGTCCGATTTAACCCAGTGGCAGAGGAGTTAAAATGCCGGCGAGGCTGCTCGCTTTCCGCGGGGACAGGGCTGGAGCGGAGGGAAGGAGAAGAAGCAGGGCCGAGGTTTCGTCGCGTCCGCAGCTCAGCCAAGCTGTTGTTTTAAAAGAGCAATAAAAATGAATTATGACTAAACGCCTTCTCACTTAATGGTTTTAGACGGGGATCCCCAGCCCCGGCAAATACGTAAGAGGATTTTTATTTGTGCATGTGTTCCTGCAATTGATCTCTTTGATGACATTCTCATTCATAGAAAGAGTTTGATTTATGACTTTCGGAAGAATTGCGTTCAGCCCTTCCAGCTATAACCCGCGCATCCCAGCTCCACAACGTGTTGCAGGGCTGGGAGACAACACTCCTCGCATGGACGGGCGGTAGCAGAGCCCCGTCCACAAACCCCCCGCTCAAGACCTACTCGCCTGTGTACGGTAACCACACGCACTCACGCGCGTTCACACGCGTTCACACACACTCACACGCACAAGAGGGAGCCGCGATCGCACCCGCCCAGGATCCCCTGGCCCCGGAGCGGCAGAGCCCCGCTGGCATCTGTTGCTCGGTTTTAGCCCGAAGGACGGGGCTCACCCTCCTTCGCTTTGGGGCCCGGCAACGCCGCTAGCCGGGTCGCAGGCAATTTGGAGGAGATTTCCGAAAGCCCATCTTTACTGCCGCCAGCAGAGAGTGGGGAGCCCCGAGGAAATTGTAACTTGAAAGTCAGAGTTTCCCCTTTTCGTTATCAGTCCTTCGCCCCGCAAGAAGGTTTAAACAGAAAAATATCTTCGGCTGTGCTCCCCGCACCGCCCCTCAAAAGGACCGAGCGGAGGGGCTAATTCCTCTCTGAGTGCTTTTTTGTCCCCCTGCGTTTCTGCCACCCTTTTGATTTTACAGGCACTAACTTCTCCATTTCCTCTCCTTCTAGGGCTGATTTCTTGGACGGCTCAGCACATGAGAAGTAACCAAGCGCATTCTCTGTGGGCTCTCGTATTTTTTAAGATACGTTTCCTGAAACAGCTTGCTGGGTGCTAAGCACTACTTTCTAGAAAAACAGGATTATTTCCAAAAAAACGCCTTTCATGTACGTAACAGGCTAGTTTCTGCAGGAGACACTTATCCTACTGAGCCTCTCTTACATTTTGCCTGTAGCAGAAAAAGTGCTCCTTCACGCTTTTGTTACAGCTCAGCATTTCCAAGCTTTGTATCCTCACAGAGATAAGATGCTACATTTATACATTCAAAGGAAGAGGTCTCCATCAAAGCTGTGAATGTTTTTAGTTTCTTTGGTTTGTTGTTTTTTTGTTTTGTTTTGGTTTGGTTTTTTTTAACTTGTGAGAACCCTTGCAATAAAGAATTTGAACGTGTTTTTCCTCTCTAATAAATGTCCTAAATTACCAAAAGGGGAGAGCTTGTAGTCAGAATGTTGGATTTGGATTATTAGTAAATTAAAAGTAGAAGGGAGGGGGAGAAATACCCGTCATGTTATCAGTCTTGAAAGGAGAGAGAGAGAGGGAGGGAGAAAGAGAAAGAAAAAAGAGAAAGCTCCTTGTAGCAAACAAGAATTTATTCTACCAAAAATACTTATGACAACGCATCCTAATGCAATACAAAAATAAAAAGAAAGTGAAGATACAATTCCTATATGATCACTTTCTTACAGACCTCATATATTGCTTTCATAGAAGGACCTAGAATGTGGCTAGATTAAAATTGAACACAACTAAAACTTCATAAGAAACGGCAAAATGGCACAGCAGAGGGAGGAAATAAACAGAAAATACTGACCAGGAAAGGGGGGGGGGGGGCGGAGAATAAAATTAATTCACGGGAAAAACAAAGAAGAATAAGGAGGAGAAAGCAGGACCCTTGGGGAGGACGTCTTTAATTTCTCAGTAATTCAGATGCTGCAAGTCAATTGTGGTGAGTGTGTCTGTAAAAAAGTCAAAACTGTCAGCAGAAATATCTACGGGACTGTCCAGAGATCCTGGCAAACTGGGGGAAACTGCATCTGAAAGCTGTAGGCAGGAATCTGTGGAGAAAACGTTAAAGTCCTGTAAAGAAGGGACATCTAGGGCCTCAGGACTGTCATTGTTCAGGCCAGCTGCACAGTTCTGGGCCATTGTTGAGAGGCAGTTTTGAACAGTGGGTGACTGATGTTGAAAATGTTTTAGATTTTTCTCATTGCTCGTTAAAGGCGAAACGGGGAAAGTTTGGGACTCGCCATTGTGCACATTCTGCGCCTGCTGCTGGGAGAGGGCATTCTGCTGGAAAGCGTAGCCTTCCCGCTCCAAGAGAGCGCCGGAGACGTTGCTGAGGGCTTGCTCGAAGAGGGATTTCTCCTCCTCCTCCTCCTCCTCCGCCGCTTTCTCGGGGTCCTCTAGGCTCTTAAATTTCCCCTCGCTGTTTTGGTTCTCCTTGCACTGGGTCTGTCTCTTGTGCTTCATCCTTCTGTTCTGGAACCAGACTTTGACTTGTCTCTCAGTCAGATCCAGCAAGGCTGCAATCTCAACCCTCCTTGGTCTACAGAGATACTTGTTGAAATGAAATTCTTTCTCTAGCTCCAGAAGCTGGGTGTTTGTGTAAGCCGTCCTCAGCCGCCTAGATCCACCGCTACCGCTATCGGGGATTTCAAGGGGGTCTGTTAAAAAAGAAAAAAAGAAAAAGAAAAACACCACCACCACACGCACACGCACCCCAAAGCACCACCGCCAGAAGAGCGAAAGCAAAAACACACGCACGCACACACAAAACAGATAAATGCACGGATTGAATTTCAGCACCCGAGCACATCGCATCCCTGGGGGGGGGGGGGGGGGGGGCAGTGCTCTCTCTGCACGTATGTGTCTATATCTATATGTCCATATAGCATAAAATAGCAACTGCAACAAAATGGCCGCCTCTGGATGCAGTAAACCCATTGTGTTGCACTGCTGAGCGCCCGGTGCTGCGTGCCCCTCGGCCACCTTCGCAAAATTAGCGCCTCCAGCTCCCCAACCTCCCCACACCAGAGCAAACTTTATATTAGCCATACCGCAATTTATAATTAATGCATCAGCTGCTTAGCTGAGCGGGAGCAATCTATCACTCTTCATTACTGTCAAATATCCTAACTCTAGGACGGCGAGACAAGAGAGGTCAGCTCCAACTCAAATAAATCATCCCGCATTAAGCAAGTTCGGGGAAAGTTTGGGTTTCCAGAGAGCCCGGCCAGCTCCGTCCTCCCCGCCCGCCCGCCCCTCCGCCTCGTCCCCCCGCGAAGCCGGGGGGATGCGGGGAGCCAAAAAAAGCGGGGCCGGCGGCAAATCTTTGGACTGACCTTTGTGGCTGAGGCAGGCAGGTCCAGCGGCTGAGGCGGAGGCCGAGGCGGGCGGCAGCGCGGATCGCTTGGACGCCTTTTTCTCTTTCATCCAGGGGTACTCCGGGGGCGGCGGGGCGCCGGCGGGGCCCGGGCTGCCGCTGCGGCCGCGGGGGCTCGCCTTGGGGCGACCGCCGCCGCTATGGCGAGGGTGGCTGCCGGGGTTCAGGCTGGGGATGGTCTGCTCGAAAGGAGGAGGAATCAGTGTCGAGTGTGAAAGCGTCGAGTTCTTGATTGATGAACTTTGAAATGTATCACCGACAGGGGGAAAAGATGTCAGGCACTCAGCAAGCGATGGCTGGCTATTGATAAAACCGATCTCTCGCTCAAATGCGAAATTCATGGCCTTCAACTGGCAGCCCCCGCGGAGAAAAAGTTCCCTCGGATTCAGGGGGCTCGGGGGGGGGAAGGCCCAGGAAAAAGGCGAGAGAGGAGAAAAAAATATAGCATAGAAGATCGCTGGTGGGGTGTTTTTTTTCTAATTCACTGATTACAGCCGTATGGGGACCGTGCTACTATTAAACTATTGAATTCATGGAGACAAGGTTGAAATTGGACCGAATTGGCTGTCACATGATTGCCTCTGCCCAATGACAATTTGGGCTTTAATCAAAAGAAGCCACTGTCTGTTTGATTGATCCAAAAAAGTCGGGAAGGAACGCCTCATTGGGGGCCAGAAAGGCTTTATTTACACTTTTTTTAAAGAGGGAAATGATATCTCGAGTATCTATCCCCTTGGCGTCCTAATCTCAAATGATCGGCGGTGGGGGGGAGGGTGCGTGTGCGTGGATATGTTTGTGTGAGAGGCTGCGAGTGTGTGTGTGTGTGTGTGTGTGTGCGTGCGAGAGTGTGTGAGTGTGTGTGTGTGTGGCTGCTTGTCCTGCAGCCTGCTGCCTCCCTCGCCTCCACCCGCACACTCTCCTCTCATTGTTTGGGACTGTCAGGAAAACGCTTTGCACCTCACAAATCATTTAAGCACCTCAATCTGACGCCTTGAGTCATTAACAAAGTAATCCATTAATCTTCAAAGTTTTGACACCGCCAGGCCCCCGCATAAGAAGTTGCACCCAGGCAGGAGTCTGAAGCAGAGGGTCTTGATTTTTTCCTAGGGAATAGCACTTCCTCCAAAACTACTTTCTCCTTCCCGACTCAGCCTCGATGGGCTCCTTTTTCTTTCCCTTTTATTTTTTCTTTTTTTTTTCTTTTTGTTTTCTTTTCTTTTTTTCCTTTTTTTCTCCTTCTTTTTTTTTTTTTTTCTTTTTTTTCTTTTTTTTTTTTTTTTTTGGTGTACAGCTATCGGGTGTACAGTACGGAGAACAATTGGCTGCCGGTGCCGAGCCATTGTTTAACAGGATCTTCCTCAGCAACCTTGCTTCTAGGGGAAGAGTCACATAGGCAGCAGCCCTTGTGCTTCACGACTTCCCTCTCCAGTTGGCTTCCCGGGATTGGACCGTAAAACATAACCCTAGGAGTACCTCTCTGGGCGAGCCAAATCGCGAGGCTGCAAACGCGTCTGGCTGTTGCCTCTTTAAAAAAAAACCCAAATCCTGTGCCTTAGCTTGCAAACGATACTCCCGTCTGCTGGCATAATTTGCTTAATAACCGTAGTAGGCTGGGTCTGGTGAGTATTTTCGATTACCAGGAAATATATGGGCTGGTAGCGGGTTTGTTTTCACGGGGCCAGGCAGAGCGAAAATGCTGCGGGCTTATGACTTGAGAGACGGCACTCGCCTCCGACGCTTGGCTCTCGCCGCCGCCGCCTCCAGTCGCCTCTGCTAGGTCGAGGCAAGTCCCGAATTTGGATGCTTTGGGCACAATTTTCCAACCAGGCTGAGGCGAGAGGGAGAGCGATGACAATGATGGCCTCAGTCACCAGCCTGATGAATCCTATGGTCGCAGCCGCCCCGGGCAGCCCGGACGGGGCTTGCCTTCCCGCGGAGCCCGGGGTGCCCGGCGGGGTGGGGTGCGCCGGGGGGCCGGGGGGGGGGCAATGCGCTTCCGAGCCGCTCTCCGCGTCCTCCAGGAGCCAGGGACCAGCGCCAGCGCGATGCGGTGCCCTCTCGCTTTATTTTCGGAGTTGCCAAAAAGAGGTCGGCAAGCGTCTTCGTAATTAAAAAAAAGAAAAAGAAGAAGAAGAAGAAGAAAAAGAAGGGGGCGGGGGGGGGGGGGGAGAAAACAAGACCCCAAACACTCAGCGGATCAGTCTGCATCCAGACTGCACGAAGTGCATTTAAAAAATCGGTTTTAAGTTAATGCACCCACAAGATGTAGCATATCTGCGAAGGCATTGGAGAGAGGGGGAGGGGAGGGGCCGGGAGGCTTTAAATGGGCTTTTTGGTGGTTGCTTGTTTAAATAAAATATAGAACGGGACTTGTCATTTAATCCCTCAAAAGGGATGCCTTACAAATATCGATGCTGTTGGAAAATGCAAGGGGTTTAATTTTCTTGCTTTTAGTCCAAACAAAGCTCTGGTGGTGTCTGCGCGCGATCAATCTTGGCCGCCAAAAGGTTTGACAGCTACTGGCCCTTAAGAACACATTTAAAGCTTCTTGCTCTTTCCAAGATCAAATGTGGCCGAGAAAAGAGGCAGAGCAAGAAACGCAAGTAAACAAGGAAAAAACTGCTTTTAAAATATGCTGGCAGAGGACTGGGCTGCTTGTGGGAAAAGTCCGGTTTTATTTTGCTTCTCAGTGCCTACCTTGGGGTCGGGCTTTTCTTTTTCTTTTCTTCTTCTTTTTTTTTTTTTTTTTTTTTCCCTCTCTGGAAAATATTGGGATTAACAGCAGGATGACAAATAATAAAGAGAGAGGTTTGGACTTTAACCAGGCTTTGTGAGTAAAACCTGTGTGGGTGTCTCTATTCTGCACATTTGTTTCTTGTGGTCAGTCTAATACAAAAACCACCTGGAACAAAACCTTTGGAGAGAGGACGCGAAATTCTTGGGCAAATCAATTACTTCTGCTTCCAGGGGGAAACTTTTAATGGGGAGAATCTTAAATGCAAAAATACAAATTCTTATTTGCAACCTACAGGCTCTGAAGAAGGGGTTGAGTACGGTTTCTGGAAAGAAGGGGGCAAAATCGCCTGTATTTTTCTTTCTTCATAGTGGGAGGGGGGTGAAACGCCAAATTCCTTCTCTTTGAACATTTTCCTAAATGTAATTCGTGGTGCTAAAGGAGCCACGCAGTAAGAACCACCGACTGTACCGTTACCTTTTGTTGTATCTAACCTAACTGCTCCGAGGGGTGGGGGACTGGCTTGAATTTTATACGGGTGCTCATTTGAAACGAGCAATGTCTTGCAATGTTGCAAAAATGCTTCCTTTGCCTACAAAATAATAATCAGTCGTTGGTCCGTATTGGGTAATAATCAGGTTTCAATGAAAAATATCAGACTACATAACATTTCCTTCCACGGGTACATATCTATATATACAATAAATAGCACGGTGTAAATATATTTGCAATCCCTTTCTTTGAGCATGCTTTATCTATTTATGCAGAAAAGCTCTATATAGATTCATGGATGCATGACAATGTTTCAGCATCAGGCAAGGATGGTTCTGGGAACAAGATAAAGCCCAAAGATTAATAATATTTCAGCATGAGACCAAAATGGCGACTTTTTTTTTTTTTTTTTTTGTGCTCTAAAAGATACAGATGGTGAACAGCGTGCGTTATTATCTACACAGCATAGGAATATGTCTTTATAAACGTGCAGGGGTATATTTTACCCAGTCTATTAAGGTCCATTTTGATTTATCTTTCAAGTTTCAATCTAAAAATTACGGACATTTCGCCTGGAAGGAAAAAAAATCGGATTTAAGCACACGCTTGTGGGTTTCTGCCTTCCACCTCGAGCCTATTCGGACTGGAGACCCCCGCGAGTGCCCGTTTGGGGCCGGGACAGTCACCCTTCTGCAGTACGGTGTGCCCCCCCCCCCCCCCCCAACGAACACACACACACACACACACACTCACACACATCCACACCCCCGCGGGAAGAGAGGAACGCACGGCTCCCCTCCCCCACAGCTTCGGGCTGCAGAGGGGAGGGAAGGCGGCTCAGCAAAAATGGAACAACAGCAAAATAAAATTTAAAAAAATTAATAATTAAAAAAATATAAAATCCACTCCTTGGAGGCAAAAACCGGCGGCGGGGGTGGCGGGTGGAAGGAGCTGTGTCCAGAGGCAGCAGTACTCGGCATCCACCCCCCAGCCGCGTTTGGGGTTTGGCTGGGGACCCGCTCTACCAGCCTTGCTCCCAAGGGCCGGCGGGGCTCCGCCGCCCGGCTCTCCCCTGCTTGCCCAGCGGGCGAGCCCGGGGACGAGGCGGCCCCTCCACGCCCACGCGTGCCTTTATCCTGAGCTCTGCTCCCATGTGCTCCACGCACACACACTCGTACACACACTCCCACACACACACACCCGGCTGGCCTCCCCGGGAGGCAGGGGACCCTCCCCGCGCTGCTCCGCGGCCGGTCCCCCAGCGGACCCCCGGGGCGGGGAGGGGGCGATCCGCGCCCGCCTGCCCTCGGCGCCGGGCGGGCACCGCGCAGCGGGCGCGGGAAGAGGCGGCCGCAGCCGCCGAGGGCCCTAAAACCCCGCTGGGGGGAAAGAAAAAAAAAAAAGGAAAAAAAAAAAAAAAAGATCCCTCTCCCTGCCTATGAAACGCTGAAAAGGCGTCGCGGGGCTCTCGGGTGGGCGAGTGGATCCTCGTGTGAGTTTACAGATGAGTTTCCCAACTCCCCACGTCATGAAGGGCTCTCCTTTCCCTTGCGCTGCGAAGAACATGTTCTTAACTCTTTATTATTCAGAATAAAAACTTTATTTTTTTATTTTTTTTTTTTTTCAGAACGTGAGCAGCAAGGAATGTATAACTTTCAAAACAAATCTAGCCTTTTCAGCTTCACACTCTTTCTGCCTAGCTGGATGTTACAAGCATAAAGTATTCAAACCGTGATCTTTTTCCCAGATTTTATTGCATCGTCATCATCATCGTTATCACCATTTTTAATAAAAGGAGTTATAGTTTCCTTTCAAATGATATCTCCTATGCGTGCCAATATGCCATCTAACATATGGCCAGGTAAATACTTCCTGAATATTCAGGGTACAGATTTTTTATATATATATAAATATGAACAAATGGGGATAAATAAAATTTTAAACACTTAGATTATTCAATGTTTGCAAAAAAAAATATAAATAAATCTGAATGTTCACCAGCATACACACATTGAAAGACTTACACGTATTAATAATTGTCCAGGGAGTCCCTGTCCAAGCGCTTTTGATGTCTTTCTCGCTATTTAAAAGAAGTGCAATAAAAAAAATTGCTTCCCCGTGGGATCAATCATGTACGAACAAATTCACATTTAAGAATTCCTTTTATAGAAAATTTGTTCATATACCCTGTTTTGATAAAAGTGTAGAAGGTAAAGTATAAAGCCTCTGCATACTCCCAAAGTGAGACACAAGGCTACAGTTCAAGAAGATAAATATCCACTAGTGAAACTATAGAGCAATTCAAGCAACAAATATTGCTACGTCACATAAACTAGAAAACGCTTTTACCAAAGGAAACAAAACAAACCAAAACAAACAAAAGAAACAAGAAGGGGAGGGGAGGGCACATGGTGGGGGGAGGAAAGAGAGAAGGGAAGGGGTGAGTACTTTCCAAAAGCTGGGGGCTTGGTGTTCCACTTAGTGACTCCTGTCTCTTACAGATGGGTGAGTTTGGGCGCTTCCTGAATTCTTCCCTGAGAAGGATGGTGAGCGGTAAGGTCTGTGTATGTTGGGTGCGGATCGCAAGGTCCATGGTGGTGATTGTTGGCCATTGGCCCAGCCCCGCTGTAGTCCATGTTGGCAGAGGGAGGATGAGGGAGATGAGTTAGACCAAAGATGGAAGGCCCGGAATTGGTCATGGTCTCCACATAGTTGCCCCCTACATAGACGGGGCTTCCCTGTATATGTGGATTCCCATAACCGTTGCCTTGAAGAGGATGAGTATCGTATTCAGGTGTCACAGCTGCCGTCCCCGTGTATCTCTTTTGAGGAGGTGGGCAATTATTAAGAGGAGCGGTATACGATGCAGGGATGCCATAGGTGTTTTGATGAGGCTTGTTAAATGGCGGAGGCGACTGGGGCTCGTAGGGGACACTGTTTACTAAAGAATGCATAGAGTTTAGATATCCCCCAGCAGCTGGAGGGACAGGGCTTCTGCTTGGGGACTGTCCTCCTGAAGAGGTCATCATGCCCTTGCCCTTTTGATCCTTTTTGTATTTCATTCTGCGGTTCTGAAACCAGATTTTGATCTGTCTTTCTGTGAGATTGAGCAAATTAGCCATCTCTACCCTTCGCGGCCTGCAAAGGTACCTATTGAAGTGGAACTCCTTTTCCAGTTCTACCAGCTGGGCACTTGTGTAAGCTGTACGGGCTCGCTTAGAGGAGGCTTGCCCCGGAGGGCTTTTATCACCAGCACAACTCTCACCTATGTAAATCACACAAAGAACACAATCAGCATGGCGAACCCAGACATGGCAACCAGAGACAACGGGCCAACAACACCAGCACCTGGAGACTCCAGCTCTCGGACGCGAGATGGACGCCCACATGTGCAACGAGTACTCGCCCCTGGCATGAGCTCAGCCATGCCAAGCTACAAGCCTCCATAGACTTCCTTCACCTCATTAGCGTCACTATAGGACTACACTCGCTTCCCTTAAGAATGACCGCATACAACATATCTTAAGCTTTGCATAAAGAAGGAAGAAACATTCAGGGAAACACGGTGTGGTTTAGAAACTCTGAAGGTGAACCTATGGCTCTGCTAATGGATCAGGGTCTTCAAGAGCTAGCAGTTCTCCATTGCTGTAGAGACCCGCAGCCCTCTTTTTCTGAAAACCCTGATATATACACATCAGCTAGAGATGCCTGGAAGTTAGGTATCTACAATAAAACATATAAGCATAGAATTGACAGTATAGTGTTTCTGCCACATCTAGCATATAGCATAAACATACTGTAGTGATTGGGAAGTATAATATACATAAGAACATACGGTGGCTAGGCTTGCATATAGGCATACAGACATATTTAAATGTTACTGCTTTTTAATAAAACAAATACACATTATGGGAGACTGTAAACAGCAATGTTACCAGTGCTTTAAAAACCAGACCGGTGAAGATATTTGCTAAAGTTTGGGACTCTATTTCCAAGGCACATTTAAAAGAAAAATGGAAGAGGTTAATATAAGCCCAAATCCTGGGCACTGGAGCTAGCACTGGTGTTATTGACTCAAGTTTCCTCAAGTAGTAAAAGCATTAATATACACTTCCATCCCCCAAATAATATATTATGGGCTGAAGTTTATGGCACTCCAGAATGATTTTTGTTTACTGGGCTTGTAACTTTGCCAATCAGCTTGTTAAAATAGGAAGAGGTTCTGACTGCATGCAGGGCATTGATCCTGCCTGCACGTGATTATGAGCTATTTTATTCCTGTTACACTTCAGCAGAGATAGGTCACTGTCTTATTAATCTAACAGCACTGTGCCAACAAAGTACTCGGGACAGGCTTCTGGCTTAAGGCCTGGGCTGCTCCGCACTGACATGATTTACTGGAGGGGGGATTACCTAGGAAATGTGACAGATGCAGGAGGGCACGAGTGGTTTAGCCACTAGGAAACAAAATCACTTCAGACCCATCCTGCAAGGCTGAGAAAGTTCTGCAGAGGGTGGTTCATTCACTGAGCTCCCCTTGCAAGTGGTGGCAACCCCTTTCCAATAGCTCAAGGGGGTCATATGGGAGAGGAAAAAAAGCCCCCTTCCTCCCCCCCCCCCGCCCCCGAAGTGAAGGTGGGCAAGGCTGCCCTCCTCCCCACCAGATGCAAGGCCAGCCCAGGGGTACCCAGGGAGAGAGGGGAGCATGTTTCGTACCTGAACTGGAACTGCTGTTTTTCTGCTTTGTGTTTTGCCGAGATTCTTTCATCCACGGGAATATCTGTTTGGACATGGTGGGCGAGTTAAGAGCCGGGCTCTTGGTGGGGTTGGCCGGGGCAGGGTTGCTGCTGGCATTTTGAGATGGTGAGGCGGAGGACGGAGGTGGAGGTTGTGCCTGCTGGGCCGGAGGCGGCTGTGGCGGGGCCTGCGGGTCAGCGAGGCTGGGGGGCTGGAGAGGCTGGCTGGGGAGGGTCCTCATGCAACTCTCACTGATGTCATTGGCCTTGTGGTGGGACACGGAGCTGCCGGGGGACTGGAGGGAGCACGCGGGGCGGTGGTACTCAGTTTCCACAAGTGATGAAGATGGAGGATATTGCTGCTGACTCGCATTATAAGTGAAACCATTTGCTCCTTGGTAGGGGTAGGCACCATAGATTGCAGAGCTGTCGTAGTAGGTCGCTTTTTGCATTTCGTTGTTTCCCAATATTTATTTCGCAAACTGACAGGGTCTTGACACCCTTGGAGAATAACATTGGCACCCCTCTGTCACGTGGCGCTCTTCCTCCAATGGCCTCTCCGGGCAGACCTGGGGTGTGGGGAGAGCAGAGCAGGGTGAAGAAATGGTACAAATCCATCTTACTTTCAATAGCTAAGTGACATGAAAGCCATAAAAGAAAAAGTGGTCAGCAATATTTAGCAGCATGACTTGGCCTCAGGCACAGAGCATTTCGATATAAAAGCTGCCTGGATTTACTGGCAGCTACAAATATGTGCTTTGCTGCACCAGGATAGGAGCTTTCTAGGGTTTTTTCTTTCTTCTTCTTAAGAAACAGAGCAGGGCACCACATGGCGAGGGGGTTGATCGTTTATCACCGAGACGCTGTTTTAATACCAGTCTCTGAGATAAGGGTGATCGAGGAATCAGTAATGCGAAGGGGCTGGGCTGTTCCTTCATTCCAGCTCGAGGATCAAACCCTCTCCTGTAACCGGCGTTGTTTTATTTTTAGCTTTTCTCTCCAGGTTACGGCTTTCCATACAACATCAAAAAAATACACGAGATTGTTCCTGCCTACGTGTGGCAGGGGGCAGGAGCGGGGTGGAAAGGTTTCCTAGCCAGGGATATTTACACACCCCGATCCCCAGTGACGGATTTTGGCTTGTCTATGAAATGCTCGATAGGAAAATAAACAAAGCCAGCGCCTTCTCCCCTCCGTGCTCGCACACCACCCCCAGCCGCCCCGGTCACCCACCCCGGCAGCAGCCGTTTCTGCCCGGGCGAGCCCCGGCCGCCGCCCGCCGCTGCTCCCGCTCGGCCCCCGGAGCAGGGCTGGGGCCGCCCCACGCAGCCCGCCTCCCACCCGCGAGTGGGTCTGGAGCCTCAGCTGCCCCCGACGCCGCGTGAAGCCCCGTCAGCGAGTCCAGGAGGGGCAAGCTGGGCGCTCTGGCCATTGTTGGTTTGGTTTTTCCAGCAGTTACTTTCAAGACACTAACTTTTCGTGGAATCAGCCAGATCCTACCTGTTAAAACATGATGGATTGGGGGAAAAAAACACACCAGCAACCTGAAAAACCAGCGTTCATCTCCATGACCACGGCTTGAACTTTCCTTCCAACTTAGCGATAATAGGTTCTGTCTTGGAAACTGCTATGTAATTTGATGTATGAGGGTCACTTGGCTGGGGAGAGGGTGGACACAAACCCAGAGAATGTTTCTCCTGCCTGGGCGAATCCCTTTCTCCCCTCCGCCTTTTTGTCCCCCGTCCTTCTTTCTTTCTGGGATTTCCCCCCCCCCCCCCCCCCCCCGCTCCAGATTAAAGTCTACTGGTCACCTGCCCGAAAATAACAAGTTAAGGAATTGCCTGCATTAACGAGAGGAGACCTGTGCGTGATCTCTGATATGGGAGCTCTTTCCACACGCATTCACATTGTTCTCAGAAATTAAAGCGTGTTCCTCACCGTCCCCCTACCCCCTTGCTGACAAACAACCACGTCTTTTCGGATCAGAAGAGCTCTCCCTTCTTTTGCCACTTTCCCTGTACTTGAGCAGCTGGATATTTCCCCCCCAAACATCTAACGAGGACAAATGCTTAGGGGCGAAAAGCCTTACACAACACATGCACCAAACGAGCTCATTCTACGCCTTTCAAGTTATACAAGTTCTTAGAAAACAGTATTCCCTTTGTTAGATCCTAACAAAATGAAGGTAACACACCTACAGCAGGGCGGCTACCCTGTTATTGCACTAATCAAGCTCTTTTGGATGTTATTAAGCTAATAAGCCGATGGAGATCTGAGGCGCGCACACAGTTTCCAGCTCCTCGCCTCTCCTTCCTGATGCTATCGAGGCCTGGTGTGATTTTTCTCAATTCCTTTGAAAGAGAGAATATAGACACCACTACCAGAGGAGAAAAGGGAAATAATGAGCCAGCGGTAATTTTACAAAGGCACCCGCCTTTCATGATCGCGACATCAAATATTTCGCCTTCCCCTGGCCGCTGGGAAGTTTGCTGGCGCAGGCAGGGCGGGCAGCGCCGAGCGGGGATGCGGAGGGCGCTGCTCCCGCAGCCGCCTGCCCGCAGACAATAGGCAACTTTAGTCGGAAGGCAAAATATTATTTAAGCTTCGGCCGCCTGCCAGCAAGGGAAGGAAAAAAAAAAAAAATCAGCTCCCGCCTTTGGCTTCGCCAAGTTAATCACTTCCTACAAAGTTATAGAGGCGCGGGGGTAACCTGAGGAGCGCCGGGGCATTCCTGGAGAAAGCGGGAATAGCGGGATTAAGAGCGACAACGATCACGATAATAACAGCTCCCTAACGAGAGAGGGGGGGAGAAAGTTTGCGACCCCAGCCGGTGCCTGGGATGGGAAGAGCTCTCCTCTCCCCCTCGGAGACAAAAGGCCAGGTCTCACAAACACAGATGGGCCCCCCATTTTTCCAGCACCCATTTCATCGGCTCCATCTCCATTTGTGCAATACACCTCTCTGCCCTTTACCAACTTCTCGCCCCCCACCCAGACAGCCCGGAGACAGCAAATGAAAGCTGCTTGGGGGAGGCTAGTCCCCCCCGTTTCCCCCACTCCCCACTCCGGCTCCCCCCTACCCTCTCCCTCCCTCCGCCTCCCCCCTTCCCAAGCACACCAGATCTTTGCCCCGCCGAGCCCCAAACTCTGACTCTAGGACGAAAAAACAGGCAGCCCCCCTGAAAGATTTCCTGAAAGATAAAGACAAAGTTGAGAGAAGGTAGGGGGGGTGGGGGGAGAAGAGAGGAGAGAGAGCTGCCTGAACACGAAGTGTAAGGGTATCAGTCACTGCCTGGAAGGAAGCCCCAGCTTGTGAACTCTTCTTGAACCGACATTTAAGTCTACGGTCATAAATCACTGGGACATAAACTCCGCCATTCACGACTGATAGCAGCGTATTTGTGGCCTGCTTACCTTAACTTCTGACGACTGAGGCGGAAGCCAGCATGCTCTCTCTCTCTCTCTCTCTTTTTTTTTTTTTTTTGAGGCGACACAACCCAGGGAGCAGGGGCTGTCTGCCCCAGCCCGGTCCCTGCGGCCGCGGGGTGGGCACCGGCTCAGCTCCTCCGCACCCGGCACCCCCCGGCCGGGAGGGGCGAGCCCTGCCCCGCACGGGATGGGGACGGTAGCTCCGGACACCCGCCTCCCCCGGTCCCCTCCCGCTTCAGGCTGCCCACCCTGTCCCGAGACGGTCCCCGGCGTGCCAGGCTCCCCCTGCGCGGGGCACGGAGGACGGGGATGTTTCCCAGGGCTGCTCTGGGAAGGGAAGGGAAGGGAAGGAGAGAGAGAAGAAGAGAAAGGGGGTTGGGGGGAGTGGAAGGGGGGGGGGGGGGAGAAGGAAAAACGGGAAAAAAAAGGGAAGGAAGAAAGAAAGGCGGCCGCCTGGGGAAGCCTGGGGCAGGGTGGGGGCTGGGGAGGGAGCGGAGGAGCGCGGCAGTGAAGGAGTGCGGCCCCCCCCCGCACCCGGGCGTCACCAAAGTCCAGGAAAATTATGCTAATGAAGACAAACGGCGCTCACAAAGGGTCGCTCTCACCAGCCTCCGGGGGTGCTGCTGGGGGGGCTTGTGTTTGTCCCTCTTACCGGTGGGCTTGGGGGGCGGCTGCGGAATAGCCCCTCTGCCGCTCCCCGCCGCCGGGAGCCCCGCAAAGCCCCGGCTGAGTCCCGGCGAGGGGAGCAAAGCCCGGAGAGCCGGGGCTGGGTCCGGAGAGCCAGGCGAAGCCCACCAGGATCCCCGCTCTGGGCAATGCTTTCAGAGCCACGCTGGAAATCATTAGAGTTACTAATTATTAACTCATGCATGCGTGAGCGCACACACACACACACACACAGATGTACACACAGACACCCCCGCCGGCCCCCAAATATCCCCAGCGCCCGGGACGGGCACAGAGGCTCTCACTCACGCACACACACACACACATGTGCTACACAGGCGGGTCGGGGTGCCCGCCGTCCCCCGTGGGGACGGGTGGGCGGCAGTCCCGCGTGGACGGGGGCCCGCACAGCCCGCCTTCGCCTCCCGCTCCTCGGCAGCGCTGGGGAAGGCGCTCGCCTTTTTCTCCAGCGTCCCGGGTTTTGGGGTGGGGGTGTCCGCCCCCCTTTCCCTGCAACAGAAACACGGCAGCGACCATGCAAACGAGAACTTAAATAAAGTTGCAGCCCCTGCCCCTCTGGCAGACGGCAGCTGGACTATGGGCTCCGTGCATTAAGCGGAGGCTCTGAATAATGCCTAGGTGTAAATCTGACTTTACTTCATTAATTAAGGCATTAAAAATATAACTAGTCCGTTTAAAGCACGAGGGAGCCCGGCGTCATCTTAAAGCACAAACAAAGCGAGGGGGAAGCGAGAAATAAAAAGCACTATAAGGCTGGGGTGGCCTCTTACGCATACCAATGGTTTTTGTCATTTATGGCTATGCAAGATTTATGACTTCATGCACCAAAGCTGTAAACAGAGCACTAAAACAGAAAACACTTGCTCCTTATGGCATAAGTGAGAAGGCACCACATGAAAGGGGAAGCGGGCAGCGTAGGAGGAGAGGAGAAGCAAAAATCCCGCGTATGCGTTTTGCTTCAAACAATCCCTTGAATGTTGCATCGGAAGAAAAAAGTCTTTTTAGTCAATAATCAACCCCACACTTTCTTCTGAAACTGCTGATCTGCCATTCGCTCTCTTGCCCGACCAAATAGCGACAGGCAGCGCTGCGCCCCGACGGAGCCCCCCAGACTGGAGAGGAGGATTTGGCAAGGGAGAGAGAACTGGGGACTGCAGAAACCTGCGGACGCCGGGGAGCCTGCCGGTTTGGGGAGCCCTGCCGAAAGCCTGGGCGATCTTTTCCTAGGAGCACGTTTAAACTTTGGAGCGATCTCCAGCGGGATATTCTGACTACATGTCTGTATTTAAGAGCGGGGACGGGGAGGGGGGAGGGGGTCTTTTTAAAACTGAAGGGATTTGCAAGGGACTTTAAGCGTGAGAACCGAAGTGGGTCGTAGGAATACTGAAGTGTTTCCTCCATTCGTCTTACTGCCTGCAAAGGGTATTTTGCGAGATTTCGCCTATTAGTGCCGTTTCCCCACGCCCCCTCTCTCCCTAAAGAGGTCATTTTAAACATGAGAAGATGATTTTTTTTTTTTAATGTCTCTTATGATGTCGGGATAAGTGTCTCAAGGCACAGATCCCCGCTGCTTTTATCTGTCTTTCTCTCCCAGAGGCCGAATATTTTCTTTCTGCTCCATTCCGCGGAGAGCGATAGGGCTCAGCTCGGGTAGGGACCGGCAGCGTTTGGGGCTCATTCCCGGGTCAGAAATGAGCTGCCTTTTCTTCCCGAAGGGTCCCACTCTGCGGGACTCCCCCCCCCCCTCTTTCATGGAATTACTCTTAGTTCCCGAATAAAATAATGCCTGTAAAGCACTTTGTCCTCGGATGCTCTGAAATGGAAGGAGGCAGCACCATAATTCAAGGCTGATTTGAGGAGATCTCATAGGGATGAAATAGCAAGGCGGGGAGTTGCTGGAGAAGAGGACCAGTTCTGGAAGTGGTGCCTGTCCAAGTCGGTAGAGAGTTAGGAGGGGACATTAACTGCCTTAGGGAAGGACTGGACTATCGAAGCAAGCCGTGGTTAATCTGAATTACTGTTTATATTCTCTAACACAAAAGAAAGGCAACGGACTCTTCGCTTGCTATTTGCTTAGCAGACTGAGGTTATTTACACAACTCGCCGAAATGCCCCTCTCCTCCCAAACTCTTCTTGCTTTCTTTTGCTCTAGAGCAGGAATGTATTATTTATGAGTGTTTTAACTGGGTCAATATGCATCCGAACTGGGTCATAAATCAGAGGAAACGCTGCCAAGTAATGGAGCTGCAATTAAAGCTTGCACTTTATTTTTTTTGAGGCGCGTTTTGGCCCGTTTCAAAATACGGCAAAGCCAACCTTGGCTTTTAGACACCCAGCTGGGAGCGAAACGGCTCTCCTCCCCTCGCCGGAGAGACGCCGGGTCTAAGAAAGGACCAACGTGCTTCAATACGGCGAGAAGGGGAAATAGCATTTCTTTGGGTCAGTTCTGCTCTGAGAGCGGCTTAAAGAGCAGGAAAGCAAGAAACCAGCCCCAGCACCTTTGCCCCGCAGGTCTCTGCAGAACGGCCGCGAATAGCTCCGAGTGGAAGTAACCTTTGTTTTGTTTTGGTTTGTTTTCAGCGGAGTTTTTACCAGCGTTCCCTTTTCTTCCCCTCTCCCTCTCTTTCTGACCTCTTGGAAAACGAGTAATTACAAGCACCCGGTAACTGGGCACAAAATGGTGCAGCGGGAATAGGCGAGAGGCGCGGAGCGAACTGGAGGAAAGCGAGCCCCAGCGCTCCGACCTTTCCCAAAGCCGGGACACACCGGGAAAATGTCGTTTTATATCGCATTTTGCCCTCCTTGGGTAGCCAAGTCGTCTTTCACGTTCGTCATTTAAACTGCGTTCTTTCTATATAGCTACTCACACATATTTATAAGTATACGCAAAGACTTACATATTTATACGTACGTACATATCTATATTTATGTAAACGACGGTATGGATATCAATTTAGGAATAGTATATGTTCTCCTAGAAGATAATTTCCACTCCTCCCCTTTTTATTCTCGCTTTCCAGATCCCCATTCAGAAAGAGAGAGAGAAAAAAACCCACCACATTTCCAAGGCTGATTTATTGTTAGAAGCCATCGCTGGCTCTCGGTTCAGCTCCTTCTCACGGCGGAGAAATAAAGAAGAGCCCCTCGGCTCATTTGGGAAGGGGAAGCTTTGCCACAGAGCTGAGCGCCCATGCAGCCCTCCGCGCACGGTAAACAAAGTACCACTAAAGCATCATAAATAAAATGGCAGCACGATCGCATAGTCATCGATTTGCGGAGCGGCAGCGGCCGAACAAACACCCATAAAACAACAACCGCCGCCGCCGCCGCCGCACACTCGAGCACGACCCCGACTGAGGAGCATCCCCCCCCCGCCCCCGCCCCCGCACCTTTTTCTCCGACTTCCCCAAATACGTAAATAAATAAACACACTAACACACAAATAAAATAAAATAATAAAATAAAATTAAGGGGGGGGGGGAAATCCAAACGCGGCAATAAAAGACGCTTCCCATCTCTAGCCGATCATAAATAATGATAAGATGGCAATCGAGGGGCTGGAGCTGAGGCAGCTGGCCATCAACAGCAGTGTGGGATCTCTATGGAGAAAAATAAATAAAGCAGCAAACTCTCCCTGCTCTGCTCGCTGCGAGGGGAGAGTTGAATATTTACCGCAGCAAATTGAAACAAAGGGGGAAGCAGCCTGGCTCCGGGTGCACACACACCCGCACGCACACACACGCACTCACTCCAGCCTCTGCTACTGACCTTTGCCTCGAACAGCAATAACTCACCACATAAATGAACAATCAACGGAAATACCTTAAAATAAAATCCATCCTTTCTAACGAAGCATTTCGTCCTCTCGGCTCGACAATAACCTTTCCATAAGGAACGAAAGCTGTCAGCGAAATGGCCAGCTCTTGCGGGGACGGTGATGGGGGCAGGAGGAAAAAAAAAATAATAGAAAGCAGTGCTTGCTCTGAACAGAAACTGGAAAAGCGTAATCGCAGACGGAGCCAGACCGGGTCTCCACTCCAAATGCCACAATAATGCGCTGTATTATGTGCTCACGTGGTCATACGTCAACTTAAATCCTTTTATTTGAAATAGGGAATCATTGAAGGAACAGGGTTTCTTAGCGCGAGCCTTTGCTTTTCAAAGCCTTAACCCGATATGTTAAAGAAGAGTTTTGGGGGGGGGGGGGGGGGGAAACCAAGAGATGCAGATGACTGGCGGCGGGGAGGGGGGGTTGGTTTGATTCTTTTTCCTCCCACACCAATATTTCTTTACACAAAGCCCATTGGAAGGTAAGAGGAATTCTTATAATATGGGATTACGCTGCACTTTGATACTTAGCCTAATTAAGCGGCATTTGCTCCCCAGGCCCGCCACCCTACTCCACGTCGCATGTCTTCTGCAACCCCCGAAGAAAGCCCAAATCTTAATACTATTATTTCCAGCCCCCTTCTAAATGGGACGATTACCAGCCTTCCCCCCACCCCCAGCCGCCTCTACCCTGCCATTGTACACGGCTTGCTCAACTCCCACACGCTACATCAGGGCTCCTGTAGAAACTAAAAAGACCTATAATTACCTGACAAAGGCAAAAAAGAGTCTCTTCTAAGAGGCTAGTTGATTTTTGTCCTTGTAACACACTATGAAGAATACACCTTCCTTCACTGGCGTGGCTCAGAATTTTGCAAAACCTTTTGGGACCTTGCTGTTAAACCTGTGCTTACGCATTTCCTATACAGCTAGTTTGAGTGATGCACAAAATTATAGGTTTCTAACGATGGAAAAAAAAAAAAAAATGGGGAGGGGGAGCTCTCTGCCTAAAGGGGAAAAAACAATTAAGACCAAAAAAAAAGGAGCAAAGTTGTATGCGGCCCCCGAGCCAGGCAGCTTCGCCTGTGTTTGAACACACCACATCTTCCCTGTAAGATTGTTTGACTTGTGCTATTGACACAATAAGCTAAACAAACAAAAGAAACCCTCAACTCGCATAACTTTTCTGGAAGGAGTGAAAGAAAATCAGATAATTCACGCTTTTAACGTGTTCCCGGTCCAGTTCTGCGACTCCAGCATTTCGCATCACGCTGTATATACCCTTGCCTAAATCTTTCTACCACCTCCCATGAGCTCGAAGAAAACTTTCAGCTAGCTATGTATCCCCTCTTGCTGTTTCACCTGCACTTCACAGAACAGAATGGAAGGACTTTTCTTTTGAAAGGTGATGTTTAGTGTTATGGACAAGCCTTACATACTCTCACTTGGATTGTAAAAGTGGGCCACTGGAATTTAAACCCATCAGTAACAGTGTATAGTAGTGGACTTTGCAGCAAAGTCGGCGTGACCTTACAACGGAGGACGAATTTGCAATTTTTCATATGGAAGTGACTAAGCTAGTAGCAGGGTATACATATATTATCCCTCACTAAGAACTGGAATAAAAACTCTAGATGTTTGAAAGCGAGGGAGCCTTAGGCACACACGACATGCCCAAGTCTGTAACTATCAGCACGACTGGTAACTCCACAGCCCTCGTACCAAACGTAAACCGAGGCTGATATTTACTCGAGATGGATTCACGGCTCTTTTAAATGTGGTGCGTTTAGATCCCATAAAAGAAACAGACAAGAGAAGTTCTTCTGCAACAATGAAACTGGAATTAATGGGGAATGGAGCAGATGTTGAAAAAAGCAGGGCAAGTCTTTCTTGGGGCTGTTGTAAAAAGTTATCGACTGCTTTGCGTCAAAAGCAGAAAGATGGCTTTAGAAGTTACAGTCCTGAGCAAATAGAAACTACAAAAGCAATAAATCACAATCATAAGTCAGCTTAAATGCCTTAACGCTAGCTATGGCTATTGGCTTCAAAACCCTGTTTCTATGAACATCTTTATTAGTATTAATGGTCAAGTTAATCCTAAAACTACTGTTTAACAATTAACTTCGTGTATGTAGTGGGGAAACTAATTAATTCTTAAGAAAAGTAACTCCTTGACGTGTGAATACCTTCCACAGGGTGTGCTTTGGGAGGGCAGAAGGGGGAGTCTGCCTAACTTTATGCTGTCCTGTCCTGGATCGCAGCTGAAAATTATTCCCTTCTGCCGATTTTGGAGAAAGCTTTCTTTGCTCTAGTATCGTGATTACGAGTTTTCAAATACAAATTCAAATGATCTTGCGAGTCGCAGACGCTAGATTTCCCCCGCCACCCCATATATTGCTTTGTTCCTGTTCCTGGACATTCAACATTGTGTTTTATTACCTCGGTGATTTGGAGACCTGAAACACGGTTTCTAGCAGAAAAACGTGGAATTTATCAGTGCGTCTGCTACTGATTTTTCTGTGCTTTATACACATGGCTTCGAGCTGAGCTGAAATTCCAGGCTCAGTAACAACAAACAGATCTGAGTTCATAACGTGCCTTCATTAAGAGAGACCCTTTGTGCCAGCTCTGGCATTAATAGCCCCTCTTAGCATTAGTGCTATTTAAAGTTACCTTCAATATAATTAGATTTAGAATTTTTACTGTCTTTCAAGTTTACTTTTATGCCAGTTGCTAAGAGGTAAGCTTATCACTCCCATGTGGAGACGAAATGGGAATCACCGTACGATATAAGTATTTATTTCCTCGCTACCTTGCAAGATTTGAAATCTGCTGGGACGCAGAGCTGTTTACCTACATCTGTGCGTCTGATAAAGTTGGCCTTTGATAATTTCCAAGCAGATAAAAAGAACAGAGCTATCGGCTGTGCCCTTGCGGGAGAAGTTCTGCTTAGAGTCAGCTGGGTCTGCGAGTGTTGGGTCCGTTAAAGGAATCCCAAGTATCTCTGCACGCAATGCTGTGGGTACATGCCACCGCAGGAAGGTTCCTTCGTACCGTATTTTCACTTTTAATTTCCTAACACAAGCGTGAACAGACATTTGCAGCGCCTTTTTGTAGTTAAGATTTAAGCAGCCCATTAAGCCAACACAAAGAGCCCTTGTAGTCATGTAATTTATGGCCGCTTTTAAAAGGTAGTAAAATATACTAATTGTACATCAGCGTCCAAAAATAAGCAGGTAAATCTGGCAGGAATTTGAGCTAATTCTATGTAATCCTCCCCACTCGGCGGCCGGCATAAGAAAATGGTCACTACGAAAAGCATTACGTTTCTCCTGCCAAAGGACCAAGCGCATCAAGGACTCTAGCAACTCTGAACCAACAAACACCGACCTCCGCCCGCTGCAAAGCAGGCCAGGACAGACAAACACCCGAAACTTATCCGCTATCCATTCTGGTGCATGCACGCTGAGAGAAATCAGGTTTTCTACCATCCCCACACTCACTCCAGGTTTGCAGGACTGGCTGGGGAACTCCTCGAGGAGGAGGCAAACAGACAAGCCGCGATAAGCCATTCAACACCGAAACGGCTCCAACCCGCTCTCCCTCGCCTCACGCCTTTGATTTGGGAAGGAGCTAAGAATGGACAAAGAAATTCTCAGCCTCTTGTGCTCTTCAAATGACTTTGCATCCTTCCTGTCCCCAATGCCTTTATAAGGATGGCGATCACTCAGGTCCTGTACACTTCTTTGTCTGCCCAGACACGCGCATTCACTACCCACGGAAGATGAATAGAGCCACTCCAGAAAAAAATTCCAGCTAGGTTAAATATTTATCACAACAACAACAAAATCTCATTCCAGCAGGCTCGTTCTGCATGCAGGTACTAGGCAAATGGCTTTCTTACAGCTGCCACCGGCGCAAAGGCAGCGGCCGGCGGCTCTTACCTCCTCCAGCTGCGCGGAGTTGGGCTGAAGCGCTCCCAGCTTCCACCGCCCCAGCCGAGCGGCTTCTTTTCGGGGCTCCCTGTAAACAAGCGACAAACAGTGCCTTACCGGGGAGTGCGGGGGGAGGTATTTTGCTCCTTCAGAGGCAATACACGGGTTGCCGGGTGAGCTGGGAGAGACCCGGAGTGGGGCGGGCAGGGATGGAGAGGGCGCGGGCTCCCGGCGTGGAGCGTGGGTTCCCACCCGGGTGAAGAGCACGGGGAGCTGAGAAATAAAAGCGTGTGGTTTGGGTTTTTTTTTTTTTCCCCTTTCTTTTTTTTTTTTTTTTTTTTCTTCCAGTAGAAAAAATAGACAGCTATGCCTTCTGTCTCCAAGTGTTTGGAAATATTGTCATTCCAAACTCTTGTTACATGAATGTCTGCTTTATTTTCCTCTGGGAAACCTTTGTTTAGGATCATTTAATCAAGAACAGACATTAAACACAAGTCGTGGTGTTCATCTCTGCTGAATAAAACGCGGAAAGGGTTCCAGTTTAAATGCGGGGCGTATTGTGGTTGGGCTTTTATTCAAACGGTTAGCCGGGGCCCGATCCTGCCACCACTAGTGCAATAAGAGACTAACAATTGACCTCACTGAAGCGGGATCGGGCCCAAAACATATATTTTTTTAGACACACTGAAAGCCATTGAAGAAGGGAA